>NC_053157.1:51132148-51432148 GCF_016835505.1 Polypterus senegalus
AGTTCTCATTTTTGAGACCTTTTCAATATGTAATGAAAACTTAAGCCCTCCTAGTGATTGTGCAAGATGGAGCAGAATACCCTACCCTAGGAATTTCCTTACACCTGACTGAGGGATGACATGACTTTCAGCTTTTAGAATCAACATATTGTACATTTATTTAATCCTTACAATTTATATCTCCTCAGAAAATATTTTATTCAGATTAAATTAATTACATGTATTTTATGCACTACAGGCTAAAGAGACATTTAATCTATTTGCTATGTATTAAATCTAACCTTTTGGGACTTCTTTAGTTTTACTGAAAAATCTGTAGCAACCAAGTATGCCTTTGACTCCCATAATAAATACATGCTTCAACTATTTTAAAAAAGGGCAAACAAATAGTTGTAGTGTATCCTGATCTAACAAGTTGCTACACTGTTCCACCTCCCACCATACTGCATTAGGACTGTGAATGAATGTAAAGTTGTAGCTGCGCAAATTCTCTCAGACTGACAACCAAGCTTTGAATAAAATGCACCAAAACTTTTTTTTTTGTTTGCTTGTTTTTTGTTTATAAGCATGTGGATTGTGACGATAGTTGTACATTTAGAGTCACTGAATTAAGGAAATATGAATCTGCTCAAGAGGTCTCTTACATACTGCCAAGATATGCTCCTGAATTTCTCTAATTGACTTAATAAATTTTGCCTAGAACCTTTACAATTATTTCAAACCAGGCTACAGAAAAGCATCTTCATATAGAAATGTCAATATAATGCTTTAATGTAGGATTTTTATCAGTATTTCCTGCTCCAACCTAAGACTGAAAATGTAATTATTTATCTGTATTTTTCTCCATTGTCTTATGGAATGTATATAATTCATCTAGAGTGGCCAAAGCTTTCTTGGGTGCATCACAAACTAGTGCTCTTTTCAATGCCTTCTGCCATATTTGCTCCACTTAAAACAGACCTCAACATTCTCTCATCAAGCAGGCTTCTGAGTGAAATCTCTGAATGGTCAACAAACTAAGGCCTAAGATGTAGATGTAAATGATTCACAACAGAAAAAAGTCTACTAATAAACTCTATCAAACGTTTTGCTCAGCACTATTAAAAGTGTAGGAAGAAATAACTCGTTACTTACAATCATCTTAAAGTACATGTTTGCCAGAAACCATTAAACGGAACCAGCCAAAAATAGTTTTTAAAGTCTTAAAAATGAGTAGTTAATTTGTTGGTGAAAATTCAGAAGTGTTTTGCATTCAAGGTGGGAATGTGCTCCACAAAACATGTTAAAAGTTGGTAGGAAAAAATGGAAAGAGCACAGTATTGTAAAACAATGGCAGGGAAACTTTTTTCAATATCCTGAAAATCCACTAGCTTGGAAGAAGATTCACTTTTCAGTAGGCCAACAGTCTCAAGCACTGGGCCACACTGTAACCAACTAAGAACATGACAGTCCTTAAGTGGCGTAGGCACAGTTCCAACATTTAACCACATAAATCATGTGTGGAACAATATAAAATGTCTATAAGTATTGTTCTTATAAAATTTAATGAATTGAAGAAAATATGCCAAATACACTAACCAGTGTGCAAGGCTGGAAGACACCTAAAACTTTTGTTTTCAACATTTTTCATTTAAGCACATACATTAAAAATGTTGATTGGATACTTTGCAATGTAACATATACATTGTTCTGCACTTCCTATTTTTAAGCACAGGAATCAAATTCAGTATTCTTGTGTCTTTTAAAGAAAATACAAAACCAAAAAAAGGTACAAAATATTTTTTTGTCGGTGTGGCATACATTGGTTACAGTTTTCAAAGCAGTAAAGCTTTACAATACATACAATATACTTTAGCTTCAGAGAGAACACGGTATACAATGTACATGTGCCAAAGTAGGTTTTGAAATTAAGACAAACGTTCAAATATATTTTAAAGTGTGCAAGAACTACAAGGAAGCCTCTAATCTTACTAAACTGAAAAATGTCATATGATTGTTAAAATTAGCACAGGACCTATTTAGGTTCAAATGTGGATCCTTGATTTTTTTTTATAGAAGGCATCTTGTCTCTGTTTAAGGATGTTTTGCTTGTTTACTGGGAATCTGAAAAAAAAAACTAAACACAATAATTCAATCCTTACCTTGCCTTTTGTGAATTCAAACCTATTGAACACATAAAACAGATCATCTATGTGTGCAGTTTTTGCAGAAAAGGGCCCATTTTCAAGCGTATTGTCCATATCATTTTGGTTAGAAACATTGTTTGTAATAATTGGTACAACATCAGTTTCACTGGGACCTTTCTGATGTTGCCTCACCAGCTCTCCCCATTGCTGGTTTGCATTAAGAACGTCAAGGGTGACTTGTTCATGTTCATCTTCAGACAAGATCTCATCTCCAGAGGCAGTATACACATTTTCTTCCTCCTCCATATTGGTACTATCCAGATGTAGCCTCTGGTAAGCAATTTCATCCTCGTCTTCATCATAATCCTCTGAATTGTTGCTACCTGAGGTGCATCTTTGTTTTTCTTGAACAAATTCCTCTGGAAAATCCTCTGCTTCGTCATTGCTTCCAGTGTCCTCAACATTGTTTAACTGTCCTGCATCATCTAAGGCAAAATCATCCCCATCTTCTGTGCCTATATTCAAATGATCTTCACAATCTGACAGACTTTCACTTTCATTTCCACTCTCTGTATCACAAGAGCTATGTTTATAATCATCCATTTTCTCCATTACTTCTTCTATCACACAATCTGAATCTTCATGGACAGTATTCACCTCTGGGTTGTCAAAAGGAAATTGTGCTTCAATTAAATAATCACACTCCTCTTGCTGAGTTAAACGATGAACAACTGTTTGATTTCTTCCAATTAGTTCAGTCTTTGAATTACTGTCTAATTTCAGTTTCCCTAAATTTATTTGGGGCAACGCTACATTCAAATCTTCTTCAATTATTCTTTTACTTTTTGCACTTGTTGATGTTAATGTGATGTTCCCAACTTGATCTAAATCGCTGGCATCTCGTATATTAGGCTTTGTTTGTTTTTTCTGAGGCAAGGCAAAATACTTGTATGTTGTTTTAAAGCAATGGATAATGTATTCATACATTAGTTGACTATTTAGTGTTCTTGCAACATTTCTCTTCACAGAATAGGGATCTGAAACAAATTAATAAATACAGTTTGCATTTATCAATCACATTAAAAACTTTTAATTTCCAGAAATCTTATTTAGAGCAATCCATTTTTATAATTTATACTAATAAAAGGCAAAGCCCTCACTCACTCACTCACTCACTCACTCACTCACTGACTCATCACTAATTCTCCAACTTCCCGTGTGGGTGGAAGGCTGAAATTTGGCAGGTTCATTCCTTACAGCTTCCTTACAAAAGTTGGGCAGGTTTCATTTCGAAATTCTACGCGTAATGGTCATAACTGGAAGCTGTTTTTCTCCATTTACTGTAATGGAGATGAGCTTGAACGCCGTGGGGGCGGAGTTTCGTGTGACATCATCACGCCTCACACGTAATCACGCAGTACACACAAAATCAGGAAGACCTCCAAAAAGCGCTGAAGAAAACATGCATTATATAATTGAGAAGGCAGCGAAACAATAAGAAGCGAGCGAGTGACAAATACAACCATATTGATGAGTTCTGCTACTTCGGAAACAAAGCACGATGTAAACCTACACTTTAAATTAAATTCATAGACAGGCTGCCGCTGGCGTTTGTAATTTAGTGCCTGCCCATATAAGGCCGTCCGTCAGCGGCAATCCAATAGCAAACTCCCACTAAATATTCACGGGTTAAGGACTGTGCTTATGCAGAGGAAGATGAGATGGTCAGCGTGGTGTTTGGCACAAACTCAGCGAAACTGCGAGAGAAAGTTTTAAGTGCCAGGACTAAGGTAACATTAAATACAGCCATGGACATAGCACGAGATGGCACCAGCACAACTGGGAACTTCGATGCATGTACACCGGCGGCTCACGTGAACTGGCGCAGTGCACAGATAAAAGCAACAGTTCCAAAGAGCTGAACAAAACCGAATTACACAATTGAAAAGGCAGCAAAAATATGAAGCGTCTGATACATACAAGCATATTCATAAATGCTGCTACTGTGGAAACAAAGCACACGGTGGAAAAAGTCAATGTCCCGCTAAAGGAAGACAGTGTAAAAAAAACCCGTGCATGCAGTGTGTCAGGTCTCGGATAAAGAAGAAGACGAGCTGTTTATTGATGCAGTAAGAAACGAATCGATGAATGAAACCTGTCATCTTTACAGCGATTGACAAACACGGAATGTAACTTGAACACAACACATCCTACAAATACAAACCTGATTGAAAGAAATAATGATAATCAAATCATTGATGACAGCAACACTCAGTAACACTCACAAAACAAATACTGTATATTGACAGTCATGTTACGTTATTTTTAAAATGTTCCCTTTTCTTTTCTAGCTTTTTAACACACTACTTCTCGCTGCGATCGCGGGTATATATATATGTATATATATATCCCGATCTACATACTCGAATAATGGATACTTTATTCGCCATCAATGATTGTTTTGGTAAAGCCATACTCAGTGTATTCATTAGATGAACGGTAAAAAGTAAGAGCGAGGGAGGATGACTTATTGAGGCATGCAGGCTGTAGTGCGCGTCAACTCTATCTGAATTGCGCGATCACATTTGAAAAAATATATCTTTTCAAGTTCTATTTAGTCCATATGTGTCAAACTCAAGGGCGGGCCACATCCGCCCGCGTGTAATTATATCCAGCCCGTGAGATCATTTTATATACTGTATTATTGTTATTAATGGCCGGGTATATGAAGCGCTGGTAACACAATAAACTACAGATCCCATAATGCAGCGCTTCAGCTGCCTTGCCAACACTTACCGCGTTAATCAAGTCTAGCTTATGATGCTGCAAGTTATTGCGGCTAGCTCACACGATGCTGAAGAGAAAAGTTGATTCTGAAAATAGAGCCTTTAAAAACCGATGGGAGGCTGAGTATATGTTTACTGAACCCGTGTGTCTCATTTGTGGAGCTAATGTGGCTGTAATTACAGAATTTAATCGGCACTATGAGACAAAACATCAGGGAGTTCTGTGTTGTGGAGATTCTCAGGATGGATTGCAGGTGCTCATCAGTGAGGCTGAAAGACCTGAATGCAATGCAGAAGATACAGAAAGCAGAAGAATTAAATAAGAATCTGACACCAGCGGACGTTTTTACCCATGCACAATCACAAAGTGATTTCAAGTGAAGTTGCTTTTATGGGAGACACAAATGCACCAGTGCAACTTTCCCTGTTGCCAAGTAATGTTAAACCAAGTCGTCACTACGGTGTTCCCAAATCGCACTTTGCTGATAAACCGAAGCACTGAGTTTGCAGGCGCTTTGGTGACTTTGAAGAACAAAAAAAGTCCGTCTACATGCGGCTCGAACCTTGTGCATGTTTGGTAGCACATATCTGTGTGAGAAGCTCTTCTCAGTGATAAAGACTAACAAAACAGCACACAGGAGTCGCCTCACTGATGAGCACCTGCAATCCATCCTGAGAATCTCCACAACACAGAACCTCACACCAAACATAAACGAACCTGTTGCCAAAAAAAGATGCCAGGCGTCCAGCTCTAAAATGACATATGAGCAAAGACAACTGAATGATTTGATTTGTTATTGCTGAAAGGAACACATTTTATTTATATTTCCAGGTTTTGTTATGCAGCATGTTCATATTTGAATTTGTATAATTTTGAAAGGATATATTTTTATGGAGAGCAAAATCTTTTGGGATATTTAAAATCTAAGTTTATTTTTTATATAAATTTACATAAGAGTAAAGAAATTTGAATGTTTGTTCTTTTAAGTTATTTAAGGTTTGAGTTGATTTATTCACGAATAATATTCCTGTCTGTTTTTACCATTCCTACCAAAGATATTTCTGTCGACTAAATAAAAATTCCTTCTATTTAAAATTTAAATAGAACTTGAACAAATACGATAGTTCATAATATCCACGCAGACTTGCACGTAAGAGCGGGAGTTATCCGTTTTAACAAGCAGCGTATTGCACTGATACGAAATAGCTGTGTGTGTATATATATGTAGATATGTATGTATATGTATATATATGTTTATATATGTGTGTGTGTATGTATATATATATATATGTGTGTATATATGTGTGTTTATATATATATATATATATATATATATATATATATATATATATATATATGACAGCAACACTCATCACTCACAACAGTGACAAAACAATTACATTGACAATCATGTTACGTTATTTTCAAAATGTTTCCTTTTCTTTTTCATTGCTTCTTCAACACACTACTTCTCCGCTGCGAAGCGCGGGTATTTTGCTAGTCAACTTAATATAACTGTTATGGAAAGTTGCACTAAATTAAGAAAAAAAAAATTAAAGGTATGATTCCTCAAAGCAGGTTCAACACAAACACTACCATACACTCACTCATGCTACATTAATTTTGAAAACTAGGCTAAACTTAATGAGAGCATATGTGTGCTGAATTAGAAGGCCCTTATGGAAACTCAAATAAATCTAGGAAGAAGCTAACTCCAAAAAAGAAAATATCACACATTTAAGAAGTAAAATTGAAAATCAAGTGTCGGGATTCTTCACAGGTAAAAATTATGATATACGTCTTTTAAAATGCAATTAGATTTGAATTAGATTTGAGCAGCTGTACCTTCTATTGCAATTCTCTTTTTGGGCCAGTCCTTTGATTCACGACTTAATAGTTCTTTAATGCGAATACTAATGACATAATCAGCCATGTTGAATTCCAAGGAATAAAAACGTAGTAGTTCAACCCAAAGCTGTCCAATAGGAACATCACACTTATGGCCAGTTGCAAATGTAAGAGATGCCTAAGAGAAAATGACAGTCATATAAATTTAAACAGTTACTTAGGAAAAATGAAAATGGAGACCTAAAAATTTAAAATAAAGCAAAAATATGTAAAGGTGTTTTAAATACAAAAACATATTTCCACTCAAAAATGATAACTTTTGAACATTTCTACACATGCTTCTGTCATAGTGATGTAGTAAAAATGTTCGCCCTTTCTCAAGTCTGACATGTAAAGATTGAATTGAACGTAAAATTCTCTTGTTCTTATATTTTCCAAAAGTATTAGGATCCTGGTTTACTTCTATAGTGCAGAGACGTTTTGCCAGGTTTACAATAATAATAAAAAAAAAAAAGTTCAGCTACCCAGTGATGTTCAGGAAATACAATATGTAATGATTAACACTGCAATAATTTTCCCATTTGAGACTGTATAAAATGTACATTTGTCCATTAGACAAGAAATCAGCCTGTAAGTTAATAATTGATATCTTAAGTGATTTGAGATGAACATTGAAAAGCAAAGATGTACTGTAAACTGCAGACACATGAATTAAAATGGAATGCTATTAGTAATGGTTGATATTCATGATTTAAAGGGGCGGCATTTAATGAGCAATTTAAGTTGTGCAAGTTAGAATGTTGATGTCTTTCCATTTATAAATTGTGTCCTTTGTTAAAGTTTCCAATGATTTAGAATTTACTTGTACTCCCTGTGGTTTGGATATTCACAATTTTTTATGTCAGCTCCTTAAACAGGTAACTCAAGCTGACTGTGGGGACTGAACTACAATGAGAACATGGCGATACACTGCACAAAAGTGGTAAAGAGAAAAAGTGAAAAACATGCCAGAAATGGTGCAGCACAACAAAAGCTGGCTCACACTACAGCCTAAAATAGGATATTCAAGAAATACTTTAAATTACGGTAGTCATGAAAGTCCCATCTCCAAAAAGACGACATATTGGATTAAAAGCGGAAAATCAACTTCCTTTGGAGAAAAACACCTCTCCTACCAAATTCTGACTGCATTTCATGTTTATGTTTTATGAAAACAAAAGCAAATGACACTTAATTAATTTAGTCTTACTATTCATTATTCATATTGTCTTACTGTTGCAGCTAGTAAAATAAAAGCAACTGAATCGTATTGAAGTATGGTTTACACTGGACCATTCGGCTAATTGTTTCCTGACATACTACATATTTATCCATGCTGATTAGAAGAAGAATATTATGTGACTCAATAGTAAAAATAAGACAAACTTAACATCATGCATGTAGTTATAATAAAGTGTAAAATACTTTGCAAGTTAGCAAGTATACAACAGTAACTGGTTAAAACTTTACATGGCTCTAAACCCTACTGTATTACTGCTGGAAAAATTATTGCATATTCTTACCACTGACACTCAAAGCTATGAAAACTAACTTTGCCATACACTCCAATTCTCATTTAACAAGAGATAGTATATACCGATGACAAAAAAAAAAAAGAAC
Source organism: Polypterus senegalus (assembly GCF_016835505.1). Taxonomy (NCBI): domain Eukaryota; kingdom Metazoa; phylum Chordata; class Cladistia; order Polypteriformes; family Polypteridae; genus Polypterus; species Polypterus senegalus. The sequence goes on from NC_053157.1 coordinate 51,140,569, forward strand.
AACTTTACTTTTCCTCTTCTGATGAATTCATCAGAGCAAGAAGTATTATCTTCAACAGCTGGGCTATACTCCCAGAGAACATTGCTACTGTCTGTTCCAGAAAGCTTGAAGTGATTTAATTTGTTCATTGTGAAGCCTTCAATCTGCATGGAAAAACAACACACATAAAACGCTTTTTAATGCAAACTAAAGTTTTTTAATTATTTTGGTCAATATTAAAATTAGGAAAAGAACATAAAATCACAATCTTTGAGGAAAATGTTTACAATGGAGTTAGATAGACAGATATAATTTCCTTAAACAGAAGCAACTTAGCGGAAAGTAATTCCAAGTTTGAAGTTAAGATATTTTGGAGAGTGTTGGCAAATTCCTTGAAATGAATTTGTATATTCTTTAATATACACTGGAGTTTCATATGTAGTACCATATGTTTATTTCTTGTACCTGTTACTGCCAGACTACATCACTATACTACAATTAGCACTGAAAATGGAAGATACATGTCAAGGAAAATTTGCACAATAAAGCATTTCACACTTTTTTAAATCTATATAAATACCTAATATATAAAGTGTCCAGCCTCTTTATACATTTTCTATTTTATTAATTCCATATTTTAAAAACCTTCCTCCTTGAACAATGGATACTTCCAAAGAAAGATGTTTAGACATGAAATAGATTCATAACAGGAAATTCTTGCCCCAGTATGGGAATGTAGCAGCTATTAAAGAGTGGAACACTGAGCAAGAAGGGCAATAGGTATGATCATGAGTAAAAATAAGACATGCAACCTGGGTTAAAGGTTGAAGAGTTGCTTGAACAATATATTTTAGGGAGTGAATAAGGCTAGACAGTACAGGAAAAAAAATCCAAGTACTCACTGGAGGTTTTAGCACAGAATAGCTACTTGGGGACAGTGGATCCAAACTGTATGTTCTAGAAGTTTAGACTGAAGTAGCAAGAAGCAAGAACATTTCTGTTCATCCAATGAGATAAGTAACAGTATGTCACTTAGGAGGCTGCTTTGCACACCTGACCCATTGAAGCCAGCTGGACTCCACAGGGACACCGGAAGTAACTAGAGTGAGTTTTAGCTCGTTTCTAGAACAAGAACAGTGCTGCCCTTGATCCGTAAGTAATTTTAGGGCTTGTCTAAAAAGGATGCATAGGCAGAGATTAATGGTGCCTCATGATCAGAGATACATAAGTGTAAAATCAGAAGGTGATCTGGGGTGAAAGTACTGCATATAGGTAAAAAAAATATATACAGAAGAACAGCAAAAAAAGCAAGACAGAAAAGAAGCGAGTTGTGTGCACCACTTTGGTAGGCAAGGAACTCCAAGAAGAATAAAGGGTTGGAAACTTTTACAAGTAAGGCCTGAGAGGCTAAGTTTGTTGTTTATTCATAGACCTGCTCATGGTATAAATTTAAAAATAAAGGCATCATCTTACTAATTTTGTTGTTCAGGACTGACACACAATGTTAGCTCTCTAATGAAAGCACTAGACTTATAATGTTCTTTTAAGTTTTTACCTAAGTAAAAGTATACAAATTTATCATTATCACTATGACGGAGCCAAAATTTAAATGGCCTTACTTTTAATTATGGACAAATTTTAATATATTTCTTTTGATTTTAAGGTATTAATTGTAGTAACTTGTTTAACTAGATCCAGTGGTGTTAAGTGGCCAATTGCTGGAGTAGGAGCAACAACAGAGCAAGTGGTTTGTGTTGAACAACATGAATGCTCAGAGTCATGACTGTCTAGTAACAGGATCTGAGAAGAGGGACCTGCACCCACTTCTTCAGTCTTTAGATCCATTTGTAAAAAGTCGTAAACATGTCACACGTTTTTTGGATTTATCCTTTGATTGATATTAGAATGCAGAATGTTGCAGAGCAAGTAAAGAAAATGAGAACAAAACAGGATTGTCTTAATAACAGGTGTCCCAAGCATCTGGTTGTCCATATAAGCTTTATAAAACATACCACCATAAGCTTGTGCTAGCATAAATAAGCATATTAATAGCATATGCATTGTGATTACTCATTAGTATGAGTAACAGTTGTGCTCCAAAGTGTTTAGAAAGGAAAAAAGGGAAAACAAATCAGGAAAGTGGCTGGCTAATTTAAACTGAATGATATTAAAAACAAACATACAGATTGCAGCTGCTTGGAAAATGTGCTGCATCTTAAACCTTAAATGTGTTCTTTTGCCAGAAATTGCTTGAAAAAATTAGGTGGTGTGGCTTAGGCTGTTGGCAAAATGTGTGGCTACTTGAAACACAGGAGCATGCTGGTTGCTCAGACTTAGAGGAAACCCAGGAAAATATAAGAATTACAGGGGACACATAGGCTGAGATACAAGGTTACACTTTTGGCTACTAAGGATATAATGAAAACCTTATTCCTTGCAGGATGTGTATGTTTATGACAGATGAAGATGCCACTTAAAGATTAGCTGCAATATTCCACTTTGAAAATGTTGCAAATTTAAATAAGAAAAGCTAAAAGTCTGGGGATATCTCAGCATATGTTCCTTTATTAAGGCAGCAATGGCAGCTTTTAAGATATATACAGTAATCCCTTGCTATATCATGCTTCGACTTTTGCGGCTTCACTCTATCGTGGATCTTATATGTAAGCATATTTAAATATATAATGCAGATTTTTCGCTGCTTCGCGGGTTCTGCGGACAATGGGTCTTTTTACTTCCTGTACATGCTTCCTCAGTTGTTTTGCCCAGTTGATTTCATACAAGGGACGCTATTGGTGGATTGCTGACAAGCTAACCAATCAGAGCACACAGTTAAGTTCCTGTGTGCTGAATGGCTCAGCGACAGAGCGCTGAATTCGATTCCGCGGCGTTAACCAGGAAGTCTCGTCTCGCTCATTCAGCATCAACGTGTTTTGCTGTGTAAAGAGTTAACTTTTGTGCTCTTTTGTGTTTATCTTTGTGCATAGTCAAGCCCTTCATTATGGCTCCAAAATGATCTGCTCCTGCTTCATTGGCCGTGCCCAAGCACCAGCGGAAGATGTTAACGATTGCCAAAAAGGTAAACGTTTTGGATATGTTGAAGGAAGGGAAAAGCTACACCGCTGAGGCTACGATTCTTTTTATTTAAAAAGTAGGAAAGGAATATAAGATCTACGGCCGCAGTGTCCTTTTAACCAGGGTGCAAAACAAGTTGTAAGTGGATGTAATAAGGCAGTAGTCTGGATGGAATCTGCTTTAGGGATTTGGATTGAAGACTGCCGGTTAGAACAACAACTGTGGTGCTACACAGTCGCCAGAAGAGGCTTCTTTAGAAGGGCTGTAACGCTCTCCTTGGTTGTGCAGTAAAACTAAACTCAGACAAGTCATCGTGTCTGTCATTGTTGGTGAGTAACCATAATTAATTTTCTACTTACAGTACTTAGTACATGTACGTGCATTTAATGTCACTGTACACACATTTACTGATACAATTTTTCTTGCATTGTACGTATTTATTGCTGGTGGCCTGTCTATCGTAATGGCTGTAACATATGTGATATCGGAGACACTCGATATCTTTAATACAATATTTAGGTTTTACTGTATATAAACAGTGTGTTTACATACATAATTTCAATGAATCTTACCTAAAATGTAAGGGAACACAAAGGGCTTATGCTGTATAACTGTGCGGGGAATATTTATAAACAGTGTGGGAGAGTTTATAAGGGCTTAAAATATATAAAAATAATCATACAAACATATGGTTTCTACTTTGCGGATTTTCACCTATCGCGGTGGGGTCTGGAACGCAACCCCCGCAATCAAGGAGGGATTACTGTATAAGGTATCATTATACATTGTCACGATTCTGGGAAGAGACTGTAACAAACAATAGCATGTACTATTATTATTTCTACCCATGATGCTATAGTAACTTTAATAAAGATGAGCATTTTCATTGTTAATAAATGCTGTTTAATAAAAGTTTCTCATTAGTGAGAAATTAACTCACTTACCCATAATCCTAAATATACAGGTAACACTGGCTCTTTACGTTGCTGGAGGAAGTAAATCACCATTAGTGCAAACACATAGGGTGGCAATCCTCCTTCTTCTGGATAATCAATATGGCATATCTGAATGTAAGTAAAAAAAAAAAAAGCAAATAATTAAAGAACATAACCCTAATTTCATTTGAAACCTAATAACTTTTTAAAGTTTTTTGAAACATAACTTTTGCAAGACACTGTACAGGATGTATTTTAAGAATTTCAATCATTAAGTTTTAGAATAGTAATGTGTGACATTCAGCAAAACAAGAAAAAAGTTCATTTTATTTGGATAATGGGGGGTGGTGGATTAATGCGGGTGAAAGGAGAGTTGTATTTTTCTTTAACCATTTTTCACATTTATTTAAATACAGTAAGATTGGTACTTGAACAGTGAAAAGGTTTTATTTAAAAAGTACAAATCATTTTACTACCAAAGCAGCAGCATATACAATATTTGGAAATATCAAGCACTTTTCCATTTAAACAAATTGTGCACATTTTTTACGTAAACAAACAATGCTTGTTTATGTTAAAACACCTTATTGCAAACAGTAGCATATGAATAATAAATAAATAAAAGACCATAAGTAGTAACTGCTTATAAAAATTAATCATAACAAAAGTGCCAAGATGGAGCTGCTTTTATAGTGAATCTCCTTCAAGGGTTGTATCTTTTTCTTCTCCATTCAAATTAAGTGCAGAAACTGTCTAATCATTGCTCTGAAGAACGTTATCCAATGATACTGATTTTGTTGGCCCCAATTGATCCATCCAGGCAGCATCTGTGATAGCTAACCTATGGGTTGTTTAGTGCCATGTATTCTTTATACACCTGAACATTTCTGACATTAACAGGCCTTAATGAAAGTTTCAATATTTTCAATTTTGTGGTGCTGACCACATATACAAAATTATGGATATAAGGCTCAAATAATTTCACTCTCAATAGCACCCTCATCAACACTATAGATCAATCAGTCTTAAAAAGAATAATGTATTAGGTTAATAAAGTGAACTTTAACTTCTCTTGACAAATATAGTAAAAAGTATTAAAATTACCTTGGCCCAGTATCGAAAGGCTACAACCAGTGGAGTAGTACAAGGTTCAAGTTTTGCAAGGGCAGCCAAATGTTCACTTGTGAGGTAAGCATTCTCATTCCCTGCACTCACTTTACAAAGCAGATTGCTGTAGTTAAAGAATTACAAGTAAAATCACAACTCTGATTTGCAAAAAAGATAAATCAAAATATTACAGTAACTTTAACTTCATTATAAAAGAAGATATATTATTTATTTTATATAATAATAAAATAGCCTTATGGTGAGAAAATTATCATTGCAAAAATACAGAAAAACACTGATAGTTCATATTACTTTTTGAGAACTTAATCTACTGGCTAGGAAGATTTTAACAATGACTCCTTTGGTAATGACTAGTGTTTCTGGCAAAATGGACCAAAGCGTTTTTCACCAGTGACCTTGTTAAATGAATATTTTCCTGAAAATTGACCATGCAGCCGGCTTAGACAAAATTATTTTCCCAACGCCCCATGATGCTTTGCAAGGTCAGTGTAACATCATGGAGCTGTATCAGTCATGTACAGAACTTTCACACAAGTACTGTAAGTGCGCTTCACCTAAACTTTTACGTCACTGCTCAATCTACTTTGTGCATTTGTGATGTTACTAGACGAGCCAGGTTTGCTCCCTGCACACATTTAACACTAGAATTACCAGAGCCTATGAGAAAACTCGTAAATCCGGCCCACCTTAAATCCGTTCACACCTGTCCATCAGCATCTTTTGTCCTATAAATGTGCCGATTAAGACAAGCAGCAAGTAGATGGCTATTCCATCCCCCCACCATTGCAGAAAATTCAGAAAATTCTCCCAGCTCATGCCTTGTTTGATTATCTGTGAGTGAGTGAACTGCTGGAGTTTTAGAGTGGAAATAATAGATCATTATTTTAAACACATGCATTTCATGTGTGTTCAGTTTCTACAGTAATCTGTGTAAACTTGTTGCTAAAACAGAAACTTTTTCATATTTTAGTAATAAATGTTACAAAATGTAGGCATAAACTATAGAATGTGTGAAGCCTGAAGTCCAAAGATCAAATAAACACTTTCACAAAAGGTTCAAGGACGATACAACAGCTTCTGTTGCGTAGCGGTAAGATTTGCCGACTTGTAATCAAGAGTCCCCAGTTCGATCCTGACGGATTTCTATATTTGCTGTTTGCAGTAGTGAGCTGCTCTTATTGTTAATATTATACAGTATACACATACATTTGGTTTGCGTCTGTACCAGACCGTGTACATTTATAGTTCTGTACTTGTAAAAGTTACCTTTTTTTCACTTTTATTCTCTCACTCATGATCACCATACATACACCGCCCTAGGGATTTGACAGTTAGTTTTTATTTGAAACTGGGAGTAACTGTAGATGTGAGTGATGTTTTGAGGCAATGGAACTGGACATTCTCTGATCTGGAGGGATAAAAGCTGACACACAAAAGCTGGTGAATCTGCCTTCTTCGTATCTCACCGTCACTTTATTTTTTTTATTCAGTTTTATTGAGTGTTCCTGCTGCACTGAATAAGCTCACTCCTTCAGGTGCACAATGTCAACGCAGCACGGAGAAAAAAAAGAGCGAGCAAACTTTTGGGACATTGGGTATAAAATTAATCAGAAAACATCATCACACTAATGCAATATTATTTGAAAACAAACAGTGTCAGATCGGGCGTGAATTTATGCTGTCGCTGTTACTTAGAGTCAGATCAGGAGAGGCGGGGGGGTGCGGGTGTCAAAGTGTGGTTCAGCAGAAACTATAGATTCTTTCCTTGTCATTAGACAATGGGCCAACTCTATACTCAAAAGATTTTCAGGATTGTCATTAGAATTTGCCAATTCTGTCTACTTTTTAAGGATTTGGACAAAACGGTTTCAAACGTGCTGAAGAAGACTTGTGGCAGACCTTGGAAAGGCTGTAGGGATTACATCATTAAACTATTAAATTTCTCTTTTGTTGTCCTTTGTAAATATTAGGGTCTAGCACATTACGTAAATTGTTAAATTTGATTTGATTCAAAAGCAGTTGTTGCTGGTGCAAAAAAAAAAAAAAATAATAATAATAATTTAATGTTATTCCTATTTCACATTAGTCCCCAACTAAGCAATCTGACTTCTTTGTTTCCATGGGAATATTTTATAGTTGCAATATTAAGGATTTCAGATTCACAGATTTAAGAATTAAGCCTATTATAATGAGCGAAGAATTCACTTAATTCACAAACAGAATTAGGAAATATAAGAGCAAATATTAATACAAAAGTATAAATCCTGAATATCCAAATGTCATGATAGAAAAAGGATGTCAAATCTGTATGACACAACCAGAAATGGTGTTCATACAACCAATAGAATTTACGTTTTTCATGTATTTAAGGAATATGCATAAAAATAAAGCACGATAATCTGAATATCTAAATAATCAAGTAAAGGCAAATATGTGTTGGTAGATAAGATAATACAAGTAAAAAATTATCTGCAGCTAGAAAAAAGTTGAGTTTCGCCTAACATTGATGCTATTCATATGCTGCTGTGTAGCATAAAATAAGCAAATATCTATATATATAATTCACTAAGGCAAGACAACCATGAAAAGGCCGGAAGGGGCGTGGATTCACTAAGCTGCCGACAAGCGAGACACCTATGGCGCACGCAGGAAGGAGCCACGCCCACCAACTCCAAGACCATTGGATACGACGACAAGTCGCAGGGCCACGCCCACCAACTCGGACGCGACGACACAGAAAAAATGCCGTCATTTATGTTCGGCTGTCGTAGAGGCCACATGCAGTGCAGGTCAGGTTAATGTCATGTACCTCCGAGCTACGTTGACTGTTCATAGAGGCATGTTTCTCGCGGAGGTGAATCGCCATATGTAACATGTGAAACGGTTTGCGAGGGGTATCCCATGGGATCCTTAAAACAATCCTTTAAAACTGAGGTTAAAGCACAATGAAGGAATCAGTCTTTAAAAACCAATAATCCCTGTGCCTCTGTTTCATTACCGTCTCACCTGCTTCACCAATGCAGGCCCTGCAACAGTCGAGACACTCTGTCAGCAGCTGACCTTCTCTGTGCCTGACCGGTTCACACAGAGGCAGCGCAAGAGAAAGCCGCGCCAGAGACACAGAGGCACACACACAGGCAGCTGGTGGGCTCTCCGTGAGTTTCTCTTGCGGCGGACACATAACCAGGCGGTGTGTATGCTTCGAGAACGAGGCTGGGCGCGCTGCGACCGGGCACATGAGCAGGCAGTGTGTATGCTTCGAGTGCGAGGATGGACGCGACAGGACCATCTAGGAAAAATCATGTCACAGATGTGAATCGCTGTATGTGGCGTGTAGAACAGTTTCCGAGGGGTGTCCCTGTGTCATTCCAAAAGTGTTCAACCATCAATAAATAATTATACGGCGTTTGTACTATTGTGTTGTATTTTGCTCTCTCCAGAGTTCCATCTTTTCATTCACTTACTGTTGTATTCTCACACTAACCTGTTTTAGACAACCGTGTCTTTCCAGAAGTGTTTACCATTCAATAAATAATTATGCATGAGATTGAGTGTGTGTCTAGGCGTGACCGCACAAATGCATCATTTTGGAGATGCATCAGAAAACGGGTACGGCACTGTTTCCTACCTTCTTTTGACTAACAAAGAAAACGAGAGACATTGTTCATTTCTAATGGGGAAATCAAGAGTGGCACCACTATAATCTGTCACTATAACAAGATTGGAACTTACAGCAGCAGTGATTACAGTCAAAATGGACAAAATGTTAAAACGAGAACTGCAGATTCCCCTACAAGAGTCAATCTTTTGGACAGTACTAAGGTACGTAGCAAATGAAAGTGCACGCTACAAAACCTTTGTTGCCAACAGAATCGCAGTGATAAGAGAGCACACGCAACCTTCGCAATGGAGATACGTTGCATCTGCGCAAAATCCTGCGGATCAGGCATCAAGAGGTTTGACAATAGAAAGCTTTATCAAAAGTAAAACTTGGATACAAAGCCCGAATTTCCTATTACAACCAGAGTACGAATGGTCTAAGAGACCGGATGAGGTGGACTTATCTACTAGCGACGATCCGGAAATCAAAAGTGTATTGAGGCTCAGCATTCGGGCTGCAAACCGTGGAATTGCCACTAAGTGCGACTCATACGCTCCCACTGTTTTCGTCCCTACCCTTTGTACACACCCCTCTCCCACACATTGACTGTTAATAGAGGCATGTTTCTCGCTGAGGTGAAACGCCATATGCAGCGTGTAAAACTGTTTGCGAGGGGTATCCCATGGGATCATTAAAATATTCCTTTACAACTGAGGTTAAAACACAATGAAGTGAGCAGTCTTTAAAAAACAAGTTTTTGGTTACGATGCACGACCGCGTGCAGCATAGCAAAGTGTTTTACACGCAACATACAGCAATTCGCATCCGCGACAAACATGCGTCTTCTTAGATGCTCCTGCACTTTGTATACACCCCCTCCCACCTCGCTACGCCGCACGGACGATTGTGTGTTGGGTCGTTCCGTGCATTGTTGCAATGTTGCTTTTCTTGCTGATTTATTACATTACCGATTTTGCAAATGTTAAATTTTCTCCCTGTGCTTAAAAATTGTTAAAAAACCGGCCTGATTATGCGGCGTATGGTACACCGCGGGTTGGCTAGTTTGGTTAATTAGCATAAAGAGACTTTACTGTGATACCAACAAATCAACTAAGAGCATGGCAATAAATAAAATCAACAACAGATCCAGGTGTCTATCAAGACTGTACTGTTGAAATACCCGTAATCATTTATTTTTTCAGACAAAACTTCAATAATAGTACACTGGTATATAAGAATCTTTTGTGAGATGCCCCTATGATAGAATGGTTCCATGTCCAGGACTGCTTCCTGCCTTGCACCCAGTGCCGCTAGGGAAGTCTGCAGTCCCCTGCAACCTTGCATTGGGATAAAGAGGCTGAAGAGTTTTTTTTGTTTGTTAAATTAATTTAAAATAAAGACATACATATTTTACATTGAGACATCATATTTGACCTGCAATAACTAGTAAATTATTAGCGGATATATCACTGAAAATGTCTGAAATGTAAGAGAATATATAAAAAAAGATGGGATAATAAAATATAATTTAAATAGGAACTACTGACCTTTCTTTCTCTTTGCATACCACAACAGGTACTCTAGCATGGAAATCTGTCTCAAGGTCAATAAAGGAAGCTGAAAACAAATAAGTCTTGGTTTTATATATAATTTAACAAAGTGCCTTTACAGTTAAATTTTAATCAATTTAAAATGTATTCATTTCATTTCCATAAATTGTTTATTCATTTTCTTAAACACACCCACACCATCACAGGGTTGTAGAAGACTGAAGCCTCTTCCAAGTAGTATCAGAAACCAAACACACTTATAATAAGACTAATAAGACAATAGAGATTTGCAGATTAACGTGTGTCTCTGGAATGCTTTATAAAAATCAGTTTATCTAGTAAAAATCTACATCTACACATAAAAAACAAACTCAACATAAGGTAACCGGAAACAACACAAAAAAACCTCTGGAGAACTCTTGGGTGGGTAATGAAGCAGACCTAAATAGTGCCCTGACATACTACCCCTCATTCAGAAAGTTAATAAAGAAAGATAATTAAAACATGATAACTGAACTTACTACTTTTAGAAAGGCTTTCCTGAACTAATAAAAGAACATCTGGTTGATGCATCTGAAAAAAAGATAAAAGATTGGATAAATCTAATGAAAAGTTTAAAACAAATGAAACTTCATCTAATTAAAATAAAACACAAAACCTACTCACCAGTCGTTAATTTTTATATGTGAATTAACAGTACATCTGAGATTACAGAAAAAGAAATAAAACTTCAAGGTAACTAAAATAGTAATTAATTTTAGCTTACTTACATGAGCAGGAAACTGAATGTCAATATTAATATCAGAATCCTTAAAGCCAAATGTCGAGCAAGAAGAACCATTTACTCTAAGTGAACAATCTGTAAATATAAGAAATAAAAATATTAAAATGGTGAAAACACTTTCAATTATTTTAGATACCATATAAGAGGTATACAGCTAATAAAACTGAAAACTAAACTACTAAAGAATGTATAAAACAGAACAATATACCTGGTAAGAGACACTTTATTGTTTTCTCCATTGATGCAACAATTTCTTGTCTTTTCTTTACATCTTCATGACTCAACCCATGTTCATCTACTACTTTTTTAATGGCATCACCTATGCATTTTATTTGGGATGCATCAGGGAAAGGTAGAGAGGAGAGCAGCTCCTCTTCACGTTTTTCCTAAAAATTTCAAGGGAAAGGTTAAGTCACTTTTTTCAGGAAAATACTTGTATTTCAAAGCTGCATTACTTGCTAGAAAAACATAACAGAATATAGAGCAATATAATTATAAATATAATAACAATATCAAGCAATTTAATTGCTCCTTTCACAACCTGATTTTTTTGCCATATGGACCTCAAACACTGCTCCCCCTCATCTCTCCCCATTTCATGTTTAACAGGCTAAGAAGCAAACAATCACTAGATAGGTTCTGGTTTCCTACAATAATTTTAAATCATGTAACATTATAAGTAAAACCCTTCAAATTTCTTGCCTTCCACTTTCATTCTAGGAACTCAATGTAGAACTGTAGTGAAGTAAACAAAATTACACTACCTGGTGTTTCATATAAATTGATTAGTTGGGCTTCATGCTACATGACTTATTAATGTCTATACCACAAGTAAATATACTGGAGTTTTTTTTTTTTTCTGTCCTCCCTGGCCATCAAACCTTACTCTTATTCTATGTTAATTAATGTTGACTTATTTTATTTTCTTACTGTGTCTTCTATTTTTCTATTCTTCATTATATACAAAAGCATATTAAAGTGAAATAGTAAATTTATTCATGGAAAGGGTATATGCAAAACAAAAATAAGGGTTCCATGTCTAACTTTTTGAAATTACTTTGTATCCCCTCATGTAATGACTGAAAATTAATTTCCTCATGCCTTACAATATGCAGTGGGTGAGCCAAAATAAAGTACCCCATTTCTCAAGGTCATTGCGCAAGGTAGAAGCAGCTGAATGTGTTGGGGTCAGGGGTCCTTTGATAGGAGATCTCTTGTAGTTTTCAGTCGGCAACATGCCTTGGTCTGGTGCGCACCGTGCTTTGGCTGTTGAAGTGTTCTTCAAAAACATTAAAATTCATCATCACTAAACAATGTGCCTTCCGAACGTACTTCAGCATTCTTCCTAACTGTGCTGTCCCAAATCAGAAAATAATTCTTCAGTGGGTGGCTAAATTTAGACAGATGGGTACAACATTGAACAGAAAATCACCAGGCCGTCCTCAGACTGTACAAATGCATCAAAACATCCAAGTTATGAGGGCGCCAATTTTGCAGTCCTAGACATTCAGTGTGCAAACATGCTTCAGCCTTAGGCATTTCCAACACATCTTTGAGGAGGATTTTGCAAGATGACCTTAAATTTTCATCCATACAAAATGATGGAAGTCACAAAGAGAGGCTGTGGGAGACCTGTAGAGAGTTGTACATTCTGTAAACCATTCACTGAAATCCATTGACATGTGCAGCGATGAGGCACAGTTCCATTTGAATAGTTGTGTAAATAAACAAAACTTTCACTATTGGACTGAAACCAACCCACATGAACTTAGACACCCCTGCACAGAGAGTGTGTTATGATGAGCCATTGCAGTATTTGGCATTGCAGGCCCTTTTTTTGAGAAGGGGGAGCAACAGTCACCATCACTTCAGAATGCTACATTGAAACGCTAGACAACTTTTTGTGGCCCCAACTGGAAGAAATGGATGTGGTGGATGCCTGGTTTGAACAGAATGGAGCAACAGCTCATACAGTGCGGAGATCCATGCAAGTTTCTTTGAGAGATGTTTCCTGGGAAGTGGATCTCCCTGTGTGGCAATGTCGGGTGGCCTTCATGTTCGCCTGATCTTACTCTGTGTCATTTCTTCTTTGGGGCTGTCTCGAGTCGAAGGTATACACACGCCAACCTCAAACCCTTGAAGCCCTCAAGGATGCTATTCGCCACGAAATTGCTGCTAACAAGTCATGCGAGTGTTTAGAAATCATCATGAAGAGTGTATCACTAATGATGGCCACCACCTTGAAGACATAATTTTTAAAACACAATGAAAAAAATCTGTCTTTCTTGTGTCGTAATGAAATGTATTTATCTTGTAGAGTTTTTGTAGAATAATCATTTGAAATGTGGTACTTCTTTTTTGCTCACCCTGTATTACGATATACAAACCGGATTCCAAAAAAGTTGGGACACTATACAAATCGTGAATAAAAACTGAATGCAATGATGTGGAGGTGCCAACTTCTAATATTTTATTTAGAACAGAACATAAATCACGGAACAAAAGTTTAAACTGAGAAAATGTATCATTTTAAGGGAAAAATATGTTGATTCAGAATTTCATGGTGTCAACAAATCCCAAAAAAGTTGGGACAAGGCCATTTTCACCACTGTGTGGGATCTCCCCTTCTTCTTACAACACTCAACAGACGTCTGGGGACCGAGGAGACCAGTTTCTCAAGTTTAGAAATAGGAATGCTCTCCCATTCTTGTCTAATACAGGCCTCTAACTGTTCAATCGTCTTGGGCCTTCTTTGTCGCACCTTCCTCTTTATGATGCGCCAAATGTTCTCTATAGGTGAAAGATCTGGACTGCAGACTGGCCATTTCAGTACCCGGATCCTTCTCCTACGCAGCCATGATGCTGTGATTGATGCAGAATGTGGTCTGGCATTATCTTGTTGAAAAATGCAGGGTCTTCCCTGAAAGAGATGACATCTGGATGGGAGCATATGTTGTTCTAGAACCTGAATATATTTTTCTCCATTGATGGTGCCTTTCCAGACATGCAAGCTGTCCATGCCACACGCACTCATGCAACCCCATACCATCAGAGATGCAGGCTTCTGAACTGAGCGTTGATAACAACTTGGGTTGTCCTTGTCCTCTTTGGTCCGGATGACATGGCGTCCCAGATTTCCAAAAAGAACTTCGAATCGTGACTCGTCTGACCACAGAACAGTCTTCCATTTTGCCACACTCCATTTTAAATGATCCCTGGCCCAGTGAAAACGCCTGAGCTTGTGGATCTTGCTTAGAAATGGCTTCTTCTTTGCACTGTAGAGTTTCAGCTGGCAAGTGGATGGCACGGTGGATTGTGTTCACTGACAATGGTTTCTGGAAGTATTCCTGAGCCCATTCTGTGATTTCCTTTACAGTAGCATTCCTGTTTGTGGTGCAGTGTCGTTTAAGGGCCCGGAGATCACGGGCATCCAGTATGGTTTTACGGCCTTGACCCTTACACACAGAGATTGTTCCAGATTCTCTGAATCTTCGGATGATGTTATGCACAGTTGATGATGATAGATGCAAAGTCTTTGCAATTTTTCGCTGGGTAACACCTTTCTGATATTGCTCCATTATCTTTCTGCACAACATTGTGGGAATTGGTGATCCTCTACCCATCTTGGCTTCTGAGAGACACTGCCACTCTGAGAAGCTCTTTTTATACCCAATCATGTTGCCAATTGACCTAATTAGTGTTAATTGGTCTTCCAGCTCTTCGTTATGCTCAAATTTACTTTTTCCAGCCTCTTATTGCTACTTGTCCCAACTTTTTTGGGATTTGTTGACACCGTGAAATTTTGAATCAACATATTTTTCCTTTAAAATGATACATTTACTCGGATTAAACATTTGATCTGTCATCTATGTTCAATTACAAATAAAATATTGACATTTGCCATCTCCACATCATTGCATTCAGTTTTTATTCAGAATTTGTTAGTGTCCCAACTTTTTTGGAATCTGGTTTGTATATATTTAATGATGAGTTTGGTCAAGTCTTTTCGTCAGATGCATTTAAGTATAGAAAACAGTCTTGAGAAAAAAAGGCTGTAGTTTGGTGCTTATTTAATTTGTTTAGTGTTGCATCTGTTAATCTACTGTAAACTCAATCCAAGTTAAATTTAGAAACTGGGGTAAATTCTTTGAATACTTTGTTAAAATGTTGACCAGACTTAGGCACTACTGCCTGATGTAAAACTGAATAATTTTGGTCCTTACCAGAACACTGACACTGTCAGCACTCAGGCACTACAGCCAAATCATGCTACAATCCGGAAAAAAGGTGATTGGTTGGGTTGGTCAAGAGCAGCATGGTACATCAGTCAGAAACTAAAGGATGAGCCCAAGAAGGTAAATAATTTTTCACATGAGGCATTCACTATTACATAACAAATAGATGTAAATATTTTGTGCTAATGTACGTGCTCTCACATAGTCCTTAATGTAAAATGTTTTATTAAATATACCGTAAATTATTTAAACGGGTGTAATTTTGAATGTAAATAATGACATGGATGACAATAAGTTGTATTAAAAAAAAAACTGTTGTGCATGAATGCTACCTCTTATTGTGGTTTCTAACACAAATATCATTAAAAACATGAATACCGTTACAAGACAAATATTGCCACCACGACGCTTCACAGTAAATTTGTTCAAAAGCATTTTAAAATCAATATTTATTAAACGGTAGAAAATATTTTACAAATTACTAATACTATATATTCAAATGCATAAATAACAGCTTACCTTAATTTTTTTCTTGTGCCATTTTTCTTTAATGTGCCTATGTGCTAAAGAAATTGAGTCAATCAAAACCTCACAAAGCGTGCAGCTATATTTGGCATTTGGGCAATTTCGTGGATGCTGAAACAAGAATGACATAATCAACTGCATATTATCCTAACAATATGATAATTTCAAGTGCTAAATGAAAAGATAATCATCCTTATAACCAATTTGTGGTAAATTACTGTTTTAGCATTAATCTATTAAACTAATCCACAGTGAAAAGTCACTACTTATAATTGCTAAGGTTAAATTACTTTGTTAATATAGTTACTTTTTAAAATAAATCATACAAAAAAAATTATACAGTACAACACTCCCCCTAGCTAACATACACAATTACACACTGGCAAAATATTTTTTTTCCAGTCAAAGAAAAATAAAAATAACCAAAAGCTTAAAAACTGAGTAATTAAATGCTTAAAATAAATTAATGCTTAGAGTTACAATAGTACTTCTGGTCAAAGAAAATGTAGAAAATGAGATTATTCATAGCGTGGTGCTGGATTTTAAGATTAAGTGGGATAAAAAACACTGTAGCATATACAAAAAAGCAAGTAAAAAGGAGAAATGACATTGTGTATGAGGAAAATGACTTACTAATGTAAAAACAGTAAATTAATTAGCATTTGATTATAACAGCTTAAAACTACTGTGATAGCAGTAAATGTAAATACTGAATAATTTTATTGTGACTATAACAGAATTAACACATATTCTAAATATGTGATTGACAGAAGCAAAACCTGCATGTCACTCCTGAAATTATTGTAAACTATGTTACTGGTTTACATACCTTATGATGAACAGATCCATTCATACACCAGTGCTGTGACACTGACTATAATGCCTGCAGTACGTTTTAAACGAAAAGCACTACTAAATTTATTGCTTACTAGAAATTTAAACACATTTCCAAGGTCAAAGCGTTGTTCCTTAACATCTAAAACAATATCTGGCGGTTTTCACAGTTGTCTCCTAGGGGTGCTTACTATGATGCAACCAGTAACACAAGCAGGTCATGTAAGACCAGCAAAAATTAAGAAATAGTTCTCATATAGAGGGGAGAGTAAAGAATTGAACACAGAGTCCTTAAGTAGGAACATCTACAGCAAACTGAATGGTGGAGACTGGGCATGAATGGGACATAATGCAGACAAACTAGATCTTGGCTGTTAGGATGCGGAATTGTTCTTTAGAAGTAAAGCAACCAGGGTTAACATGGGAATTTAGAAAATGTCAGCTGGATATAGTCAAATTCACTTGTATATAAAGTACTGACTAAATTCTGATTAAGGTTGGCCTGTCTTACTCTGAGTCACTTTGGTACCCTATGCAAAAAAAAAAAACTTTATATAGTATTTGGCCTTCTCAGAGGCAATAGATTCACTAATAATAAGGTACTGATTCTGTAGTCGAAACACCAAGACTTTAACATTAAGACAAGGAATGACAGAAGTAAAAAGGTGACTAAGAAGAACCAGTTTGGCTGATCTGAATCCACCCATGTCATAGGTTCCACATTAGAAACACCATGTTCAAACACAAGGTTGCTCACAAGTATACCTGGTACCAAGGAACTTGGGCTGAAGGCCAACAACTGACTTTACAGTGCCATTATCTGATCTAAGCTTGTTTTTCCTGAACTCTTGGATAAACAGTAATGTTGAACTTGTCACATATTACCACACAGTTAAAAGCTAGGTCACACAACAGACTTTAATGATTTTCAAAAACAGATTATTGCATTTGGCATGTACAGGATGTTGCTGGCTTTGCAGGTATGTCAAAGCATACTGCCCAGTGACATACATCGCAGACAACCGCTAATCGTTGATAGAACTACAGCTGAAAGACAATGCTCACTGATATGGACCTTCACCATGTATCATGCATTATGACAGCAAACAATTCTTACAGGTGCCTCAACTTTTGTGATTACAGTACTTATAAACCAAGATGACAACTGTCACATGCACGGGGCTGGAACTATGTGTGACTGGCACAAAGAACATTCTAAAGCATTCTCTCATCTCAAATGGTCCTCAAAATCCCATAGAATACCTGTAGGACTATTTGAAGCAACAAGTGAAGCACCAATGGAGTCATCCAAACAATCACAGGGAAGTGCAGAATTTTGTGCTGGAGGACTGGTAAAATTGATGTCTTTTACATTCACAAACTGGTGGAGACCATGCATGAACTGCAGCCATTCTTCATTCTTATGGAGGAGTTACAGGATATTACATATGAGTTAGCCTGGTGTGACTTTTTGTCTGGTGAGCTTATGATAAATGCAACCTGTATGGTAAAATCTGTGAAAAAAATACACTGATTCATTCATACACTTTACATACTCCACTCTAGATTAAATCTTGCTTCTGTGTATATAGAGCAGGGGTCTCCAACAAAGGGGTTAATGAATCCAACATAAATTTGAAAAATTGATTAGTCAAATTAGGGGTGGGCGATCTTTCCAAAAAATTATATCATGATCCATTTAACACAAAATCACGATCCACAATCAAGCCCTAAGTATCAATTTATTTTAATTATTAAACAAAGTTGAATTCAATTGTTCTCTCATTCACTAGCATGCGGAGTTAAGCAACACATCCCGAAGCTGGCGAGTGAGTGAGGAAGGCCCCTCCCCTCGGCCCACTGCGTGTTTTCCGGATTCACGCAAATAAATCGGTACCACAAGCGAACTATGATACATAGTTTAATGAGAGAAGTCACAAAATCAACCTGAATCTTCAACAAAAGCATAGAAAAAAAACAGATCTAAATCCGTTAACTAGTTCTCTCGTGAAAAGTGGACAGACATACATACAGACATTGGATTTTATACATTAGTAAACCTTCAAAATAATCTGCAGTTAAAGTCCCCATAGCATTCTCAGCATTTCTGGAGCTTAGTAGAATCAGAGAACTAAGAATCTTCACCAAGCAGCTCTGAAAATGTCTTTGTTTGTGTCTACATACCTCTGTGAGTCTGCCTTTTCTCACATGAATGTTATGAAATCAAAATTCAGAACAAGACTGACAGATGAACATTTAAACGACTCCATAAGAGTGAACCTAAGAGGCTACACTCCATCATATACCTATTGTTGACTCCATGCAGTGCCAGTCATCTGACTAACTAAAAAACACATCACACATGTAACTGGACATGTGAATACTCTTGTAAAGTGAAACAGTGACATGTAACAAAATGGCAAATGAATAAGTAATATCTGGGTATTTGTAATTGCATTGTTTTGTTTTGACAACATTCATGTTTTAATTCAATAGTGTGAGATACACTAGAAAATGCATACAGACATACAAAATGCACTTGCAGGTGAACTAAATATTTTTTGTGATGTTTTAATGCAAAAGGTGAGTTGTGGACACCATTACTTTGTAAATGCTCAGGCAAAACAAGCGTATTCAGTTTGTTTGGGTTGAAATAAGCTATAAGAATAAACGTTAGAAAACATGAGCAGCTCTTGACCATTTTTTGTTTTGTAAAAGTAGCTCTCAGGATTAAAAAGGTTGGAGATCCCTGGTCTAAGGACATTTCACTATACATAATTTTCAGTTATATATGGAGGAGGAGGAGGAGGAGTTTGGGAGCATGCGCTGATAGCATGTTGCTGCACCCACCACACAACGCTATATATAGTGTCTAGGAATATATCTCTCACATAGCTAAAGATTGTATTAAAAAAAAAAAAAAAAAATCTACTACAGCTAGCAAATTCAGAAGTGTAAAACTGAAAACTATCAGTGAAGGATCACCTTCAAAAGGTATTCATTGCAAAAAAAAAAATAAAAATTACAATATAGGAAAACCCAGAAAATTTAATCATATTTATAAGCATTAATGATAAGGTACTGTATAACAAAAAAGCACTATGAAATATATACTTTCAGGGCATCACAACTACTTAATGAACTCTAAACAACATAGCCTTGCATGTACAGTATTTTATAGCTTTTGCAAATGAAAATTAAGCTTTGATACTCACAAAACACACATCTTTACAATGGTGAACATTTTTAGAAATAGTCATTTATATATAAAGAGTACATGTGGTGCAAACTTATTGAAGATTAAAACAATATATCGGTGGGATGATTACAAATGACACTATCTATCCACTTGCTCAGAAACTAATAGAAGGTGAATAGGCACAATTATGACTCTTACCCTTTTAAGTCTAAATATTTTATCCTTGCCCAATCGTTCTTCAGCTTGATGCAAGCCAAGCAGCTCTTTCTCTGATAAGGCAGATTCATCAATAACTGGAATATCAATACCATCATCATCTCTGTCTACATTGTGCCTCTTCCATTGTTTTGATTTATTTTTTTTTCCTTAAAATAAAAAAAATTATTTATGAGCAGGTTATAAATAGAATTAAGCAATTGTAATATACTTTGAAATACAGACTTTGGAACATAATGAATAAACTTGTAAAATATGAGCTATATTTAATTTTATTGTTTGCAACACAACATTAGACTCCTGGGTTTAAACATCTGTGATGAATTTGCAAGATTTTCCTGTGTCCATATGCATCTTCCCTACATCCAAAATACATGTGACGTTATGTTCATTAGTAGTTCTAAACTGGACAAATGTATGAGTCCTTCAGTGGGCTTGTGTTCTGATCCTAGTTTGGCCTTTGCCTTTTCAACCAATGTGTCCTGTGACCCTGCATTGAAATATGATGGCTTTGAAGCATCAATACAAGATTTCACAAACAAAACATAAGATTTTTAAAAGGGAAATTTTTAAGATCTATACTAATAAAAGGCAAAGCCCTCACTGACTCACTCACTGACTCATCACTAATTCTCCAACTTCCTGTGTAGGTGGAAGGCTGAAATTTGGCAGGCTCATTCCTTACAGCTTCCTTACAAAAGCTGGGCAGGTTTCATTTCGAAATTCTACGCGTAATGGTCATAACTGGAACCTATTTTTCTCCATATACTGTAATGGAGTTGAGCTCGATGGCCGTGGGGTGCGGAGTTTCATGTGACATCATCACGCCTCCCATGTAATCACGTGAACTGACTGTCAATGCAGTATGTAGAAAACAAGGAAGAGCTCCAAAAAGCGCTGAAGAAAACATGCATTATACAATTGAGAAGGCAGCGAAACAATGAGAAGCGAGCGAGTGACACATACAAGCATATTCATGAGTGCAGCTACTTCAGAAACAAAGCACGGTGTAAACCTAAAGTAAAAATTAAGTTCATATACAGGCTGTCGCTGGCGTTTGTCATGCTTATGCAAATTCCGAGAGACTGTGTTTGTGGGGGGATTGACAGTTAAGGCGGGTGGGGGAGTCACGTCATCATCTCCCTCCCATTCACCTCATTTCGCTCTGAGCTGAGCTCCGCAGCTAACGCAGTCTTGCGGAAGCAACTTTGTGAAGCTGCCACCAAATACAGAAAAATCCACAAGTTAATACACACGCTGTCTCTAGAGTTTCTCCACACTCTGAATCCTCCAGGCACTAGTTACAAAAGGTTACATTGAGAATCATGTTACGTTATTTTTAAAATGTTTCCTTTTCTTAGCACAGCTGAGAAACTTTGACGCATGTGCTCCATAACGCGTTAAAAAATAATGCATTTAATCACACTTTGCATTCCAAGCAAAGGGGAACGTCTGTCAATGCATGATTTCCTGGTACACCGATTACATTGATGCACACATCAGAGCTACAAAAATGTAAGAGTCGGAAGAAAGCGCATTGCTAGGACTGACTGGAGGAAAATTTCGTTTCAAAAGACTACCCGACGGAAGCCTTGATAAAAGCGTGTTTTTCTGCAAACTATGCAAAAAGGAGTTTCCATACCACCCAAGCACTTCAAACTTACGGTACCATCTAAATGCAAAACATGTTACAGCGAACACAGAAACTGTGCATGCTGTTAGCACTAGCAGTAGGAATTCGAGTACTAACAAAAGTTGTCGGCAGCCCAAACATGATGAAATGACTGGCTTCAGGACCAAAATTAGTAAGTCAACATTGGTCAAACACATACAAGCATATTCATGAATGCAGCTACTTCGAAAACAAAGCACGGTGTAAACCTAAAGTTTAAATTAAGTTCATAGACAGGCTGCCACTGCCGTTTGTCATGCCCGCAGCTAATGCGGGATACAAGTTTAATGAGAGGACACAGGGTATAAACGAGAGTTTTGATCACTTTGTAACTAAGTTAAAATTGCTGGTGAAGGGCTGTGCTTATGCAAATTCCGAGAGACTGTGTTTGTGGGGGGACTGACGTCATCATCTCCCCTCCCATTCACCTCATTTCGCTCTGAGCTGAGCTCCGCAGCTAATGCGGTCTTGCGGAAGCAACTTTGTGACGCTGCCACCAAATACAGAAAAATCCACAAGTTAATACACACGCTGTCTCTAGAGTTTCTCCACACTCTGAATCCTCCAGGCACTACTTAAAAAAGGTTACATTGAGAATCATGTTACGTTATTTTTAAAATGTTTCCTTTTCTTAGCACAAGCACAGCTGAGAAGCTTCGACGCATGTGCTTTATAACGCGTTAAAAAATAATGCATTTAATCACACTTTGCATTCCAAGCAAAGGGGAACGTCTGTCAATGCATGACTTCCTGGTACACCGATTACATTGATGCACACATCAGAGCTACAAAAATGTAAGAGTCGGAAGAAAGTGCGTTGCTAAGACTAATTGGAGGAAAATTTCATTTCAAAAGACTACCCGACGGAAGCCTTGATAAAAGCGTGGTTTTGTGCACATATATATGTATGTATGTATATGTGTGTATATATATATATATATATATATATGTATGTATGTATGTATGTATATATATATATATATATATATATGTATGTGTGTGTGTTTGTGTGTGTGTATATATATAGACAGCAACACTCATGACAATGTCAATCATGTTACGTTATTATTTAAATGTTTTCTTTTCTTATTCATTACTTCTTTAACACACTACTTCGCCGCTGCGAAGCGTGGGTATTTTGCTTGTTTAAACATAAAGCAGAAAAACACATCATAATGCATTTACAGTCATTGTCCAGCCCGGTTTTTGAATTTTGTGTGAAATGATGTCAACTTTGGCTTTTTTTCTCTGTTTTTTTGTGTTGTTCCAATGCACATAAAGGAAATAAACATGTGTATACCAAAACATTTGTAATTGCAATTTTCTGGGAGAAATGGTGCATTTTCTGGGAAAATTCCAGGAGTGCCGATAATGTCGGTCATGACTGTAAGTTATACATTAATAATAAACAGAAATACCTGAGTTTTCTGAAGACTCTCCTTCGTTGACCAAATCTCTATGAAGCTGACGTTTCACATTCCTCTTCCCTCTACTATTACCATCTGGATATTTATCTGCTTCGTTGGTTCCCTGAATTGAATCTTTCCTTTCTCTCTCATATTCTTTAAAGTTAGATGTGCCCCGCCAGTTGCCTTCTCGTTTGTAATGGTCTTCTGGTGTTGGAAACTTTCTGAAACCTTCCCTTATGTCATTGTGCGGTCTCATCCTTGGGTTATGACTGAGCTTTTTGAAACCTGAAGGGCTCCAACCATGGCTGTGCCCACCTTTTCTGGGGCTGGTCCCTTCATTGTTTTGAGAGCTCTTCCAGTTACTTGACTTGTCTGCTTTGTGTACCCATTCACCACAAAAATCCTGGTGTGCAGGACTCCTCCAAGATTCCGCTTCATCAGCAGCATTCCCCCTTTCTTTACAATGCTTTGAAAACTGAGACTTGTGTTTACCTGAGTCTTCCATCTTTTTTCTGTTTATTGACACCTTTATAAATAATAAAATGAAAGATGTTCAGAAAAGTAAGACAAAATAAGATTGAGGTACAGAGGGATCTACAAATAAGTTATCAACAAAGAATAACCATTAAATAAATAAATTAATTTACAGAATCAAATTCTCTTTCTTAATCAAATGGAACAACCCTAAAAAATAAGCATTATTCTCGAAAAACAAAGTCATTAATAAGCATCTATCTCATTATGCTCAACTGGAAATTACTTAAAATATAAAAAAAATAATAATTTTGCAACACAGAAAGTGACAAAGGTATTTCAGTATACTGTTGTTCCACATCAATATTGACCTCTAGTATCACTCTTTAAAACAATCAATGACTTCATTTTATTTTTAGTTTTTTGCATTCTTTGTAAGGGAATACATGTACAGGATTTGCAAATGCAAGATATAATATTCAGTATGAAGTTGTGTTTTAAATTCTGTGCTAAACATATATTAATTGTAATGCAATTTCGCAAAATGTGCCTTCAGAAGACCCAACACAAATCCAACAAAGCTTGAATTACTTATCAGACAATCAAAGCCAGCCTATCTCTGGGGTTTTGTTGGCAATAAAATGTATATATTTATGTTTTCATATAACACTTTTGTGATTATACTCTATATATGTATGGATATACATTCATGTGTGTATTTATTTGTTTATTAGAGTCATTATTGTCATAAATACAGCAAAGTACTGTGAAATTCTTACGTGAAAATGCTAATCAATTAGTGAGGTGTCACCACTATCCAGCTCCATAATCAGTAAATAAAACTACCTTACCTCGAAATGTTTGTATCCCTGACCAGAAAAAACTCAGAAGATATGTGTCAATACCAACAAACAGAATAAATACCTTCACCCAGTGGTAAATACCTTTAACTATAGTTTGAAATGAGCTAATACAATAATTACTTTGCCATAAAGTAATATTTAAAATGCCACACTGGGTGAGTCATTTTAAATTTTATTCAGAACAGCAACATCTTGTAAATCAAGATTGACAGACTTATCTGAATGGGCAAAAAGAGTATTAAACAAAAACAAAATATATAACATTATTGAAATTCAGATTTATAGTACACTGAAATTCGTATTTGTCTTTTTCCTACTGATTAATGATACTAGTACAATAATAACAATTACAATGAAGTGAATTTAACACCATATATAAAAGGTAGGAAATAATAGACTTTCATGGCAACAGACACAGCTTTTACCCATTTTTTCCAAGAATGCACTATACTTTGTTCTGAATTAGTGGTTATTCCATCGTCAAACAAGTAGTCATCAATAAATCTGTAGCAATAAACACTTATAGGAGGAGGAGGTTAGGAGCATGCACTAATACAGTGGATTGCCGCACCCACCACATGACAAACCAACTCAGGATCCAGATTAGGACCCGAGTGCAGCCATGCAATGGGTGACACTTCAGCACCACACTAGTTTAGATGGAGTGGAACAGTGTGAGGTTTTTTTTTTTTTATGGCTAAATTATTATTTTTAAGATTCAGTAAAAAGTATTAGCTTAGGAAGAATTGTCAAACAAACAAAAAAAAAATGTTCCGAATGAAAACTGTAAAAATTGGTGGAAGACAGACAGAGAGAGGTACACACACTAGTTTCTGAACACACACAAGAATGACAAAAAGGAAATAAAATTAAAAAGAAAGAAAAACTTCCGGCTTGGCATGTAGAGTCACAGTGAGGCATTATGCATGCATATTGCTATTGGTATGAATTTCAAGTACAATTTCTTTACATACTTCTGGTAAAAAAAAAAACTTGTTAGCTGAAAATCCCCAGTGTTAAGTTTGTCAGAGAAAGGATGTGCAACGCTGCTACTACTACTACTTCCAGGGGGTCCACAGTGCATCCAATAACTGAGCCTGCCGTCTGAATTAGATTACTGACTCAGTGGGCCTGTCCAGAAGTGATATTACTGGCCCAGCACAGTAATATTTAATCTTTGCAGAGTACAGAGTGACGCGTAAAGGAGACAGAACTGTTCCTTGGGGTTGCTTTAGTGTTGCTCACATCTACATCAGAGACTAAGTCCTTGAGCTTCACAAACTGTGGTCTGCCGGTCAGATAGTCCATTATCCAGGACACCACAAGTTCATCCACCTGCATATTTCTGAGCTTACCCTTAACAGATATGGCTGGATTTTACTGAAGGCATTGGAAAAATAAAAACAAGAAACATAATCCTCACGGTGGTGCAAGCTTTGTCCAGGTCACAGTAAGTCTTGTGTCTTGTATAGTAAGTAGGTAGCTAGCTATATGCTCTACTCCAGTTTTTGGTCCAACAAGCAAACTGCCTCTCAAAGGTCTTCATGATGCGAGTCGTAAGTGCCACTGGGGTTGCAGTCATTAGGTAAAGAGATGTCTGCTCACTATGACTGATATACCATGCTTCCTAGACAGACAATTCAACAGTATTACCATCTCTAAAGACAAAGAATCTAAAATATCACTACTTGGGGTAATCTAGTTGCTCAATTAATTTGATTAAGCAAAATCCTTGATAAAAAGTTACCTCCTTAAATAATTGGTAAATGGAGAAAGGCAAATAAAGCATGGATGAGGATCTGAACAGAAAGTGGGAGAAAATGTCAATGGTATGGGAGCACTACACTTTAAAATGGTGCTGCCAGCCAACATCCAACACTAAAATAGCATATCATTGCAGCACGGCAGCTATGCAACAGTATCTAAAAAGATGACATCTAGTTGTCACTTAAGACTTGTTAGATACTATAGCTAACTACGGACTGTGTATAGTTAAATTATGGGCTTGCCTTGTTATTATATTAGTTATGGAGAATGTTTGACGTCTAGATATTTTTTTAAGTCTGTGTTTTACTTTTCCAGTTAAAATAATGAACTCGGGCAAATTGAAATCTCTTTAGATGTGCCTAAGAATGCATTCTAGCCTACAATAAGGAGAAAAAAATACAAGCAATTCTTAGTTTATTATTTAAAAAAAAAACACTACATACTCCCAATCACATTTGTTTCTCATTGCGTAATGCTACAAGGAACCTTATGAAAATTAACAAAAGACCCTTAAAATTTCCTATGGCATGTTAATGTTGCTCAAGTACCGTACTTCTCCAAATAGTTAGTACTGTTTGACTTCTGTAACCTCAAGAGACTCAGGAAAATTTATTAAAATCAGTTAGACTGTGGGCACTTCCTGGGGTGGTATCTTTATAAAGTACAGAAGATGCACCTACATCCAGAGATGTGTTTGTAACTTAAAAAAAAACTTGTAATATATGTACACTACTGGCCAAAAGTTCTAGAACGCAAAGGTTTTAATGGAAATGCAAGCAGTTTAATGTATTAATGTTTCACAAAATCAATGCACAGAAAAATAAACTATTGCAAAAAAAAGATTTTATCCAAATTTTTAATTCATCAAAGTATATATAACAGCCAAACTGTGGTAACCTTTTTGATTCAGAACGCCAGTCACTGTGTACAAGTCACCAACTCTGTCTCCAGCAAAAGAACCCCAGACCATCACACTTCTTCCTCCATGTTTGACAATTGGTGTCACACACACTGAAGAACAATCTTTTCACCAACTCAACAGTGTACAAACACCCTGCATGATGAATTGAAGAGTTCAAATTTCATCGGCCCATAAGGCTTTCTTTCAGCCTGCAGTAGTCCACAGGTGGTATTTTAAGACCCTATTTTCTCTTTTAAGGAATGGCTTTCTTACTGCCACCCGTCCAGTCAAACCTGCAGCACAAAGTCTCCTCTTCACAGCAGAAACTGAGAATTGCTTTTTTTGACCACTGTTAAGTTGTAATGCGAGGCACCTGTCACATAAGCTGGTGACCCACAGAAACTGGTCTTCTGATTGGATTGTGACTTTGGGTCTGCCAGATCTCTTCCTATTAATGTTTCTTTCAATTTCCAATTGCCCTTGGATCGTGTAAGACATTGTACTCACTAACAGTTTGACTTTTGTTTTGCAATTGCTCTAAATGAAAAGTCTACACGTCTAAGAATACTAATGACTTTTTTTTGCAATTGCTCTAAATGAAAGGTCTACACTTTCTAAGAGTAGTAATGCTCTTTTCTCACTTCATTATGTGAATTTCCCCTTGGGATTAATAAAGTATCTATCTATCTATCTATTTGTTAATTGCCGTTTTCATGCCATTATCACTGGAATTTACAACTTTCTAGGGTGCAGAGGGTGTAGTAACACAGTCTGTTCCAACTCTGCTTTAAGATAGAACGAGGGTTTTTAAGTAATAAGCAGATATTGGGACAGGTGCAAATTGTTGCTGCAACTTGCAAGACTTAATTTAATCACTGCAGAACATCTGTAGGTTATAACCTATTAGTTGTTCCCTCAAGGAAGCCCATTTGTAATATCCTGAAATTTCTTTTTCTGTTTTTGCAAGCCTAAACTTTAAATTTAAACCACTGACAGTTTACTGCTTACCTTTTCACCATTTTACGTCATTAATTGCATTTCAACTGATTAAATTTGAGGAAAAACGGAGCTGTTCTAAAACTTTGACTGGTGATGTACATTATATGTACTGTATCAATTTTTCCATTATAGATAAATTTAAATGTGCAGCATACCTTCTAAGCAACACAGTATAATAAAAAGTGCTTTTGCAAATGC
This sequence comes from Polypterus senegalus, assembly GCF_016835505.1. Lineage (NCBI taxonomy): Eukaryota > Metazoa > Chordata > Cladistia > Polypteriformes > Polypteridae > Polypterus > Polypterus senegalus. The sequence continues at coordinate 51,168,913 of NC_053157.1, forward strand.
AAGGAAATACACCTACAATATCTACTGTATATATGGAATTTTCCTTTACTGATATATGTAATGCAGCATATCTTCTTAGCAAAACAGCATAATAAAAAGTGCTTTGGTAAACGCAAAGAAATACATCTATACACTGACAGCTTTGATTACTAGCTAAGGAGAAGGCTCTCAATTTGTACAGCACATTCATTTAGGCCATTTTGAAAGGTACCAGAAGATTTGAAATATCTGACTGGAGAATGAAACATTATTATAAAAACAATTAGTTGAATTAGGATTGCCAGATTAGAAAATTAGAAATACGGGACACTTTTAGATCTCCATATTACTATATATATATATATATAATTTATACAAGCTCCCTACACATCCAGACCAATATATTATATAAAGGTAGAGACATAAGTTAAAAACATAAAGCAAGGATTTTAATGAGTTATGAGGAAAACAAAAATAAAATCATTTGAAAATTATTTAATACAAGCTAAAAAAAATTCTGTAGAAGTGAAATAAATTTGAAAATATTAATGTAATACAGACAACAGTGAAATATTAATATTATTTAATACAGGGAGTTAGAAAAAAAGTGGGCCATGGCAAGTAGTAACAATACACTTTGTTGACACTGTATGTTGCAATGTTGATACAGAACTGCACAGCAGCGCGGCTGGACAGCAAAACAGTAAGAGTGTCTCTGTCCTCAGCCAACCACAGGAACTGAAAACTTTGCAAACTGGCAGCAAACATTAGTTTCCTCTTTACATTTGGGTTATTTTCATCAAGAGAATCTGATAAATCAAAATATAAATACTTCAAAAGTTACAACTAAGTACCATAAGAAGGTAGTAAAAATATATTTTATCATGAAATTTGAAAATGAACTAAATACAGGACATTTGGGTGTCCCTGAAAGGTCAGTACGGGACAGGGGACAAAAATGATTAAATATGGGACATGTCCCATATATAAGGGATGCCTGGCAACCCTAGGTTGAATTAGTGAAAAGGTAAAAATGACATCCAATTAATCACAACACATCACAAACAAATAATTTTATATGTATCTGAAAGCTAAACACAATCCTTTTTAATTGGATAAACGTTTGTCTGTTATCCAGTAGAAACTCCACCTTCCATCCTAGCTCACAGTTAGCTGTACAAAAACCCTTTAGGCAAGCTGTGAAAACAAAGGGGCCACAGAAAGATTGAGTTTTAATAAGAAAATGTGGTACAACACGAATAGCATTTAGCAACCTTAATTTTTAATGTATGGTTTGATTTTAACAGATTACTCAATTATTCATCAAAAATACCTGTAGATTACCGTACTTGATAAACAACATGATCAAAATTGACAACACTAGTCATTACCCTATAGCTACTAAAGATTCTTAGAAATACTGTACACTGTAGATTTTTAAACTCTATTAGGAGTTCATTCATGATGAGTAAGTCAGTGAATTAAAACCACAGATTTGCCAGTTAACTAGGCTTAAAACATCAAGAAATAAAGTCAGACTACAAGTAAACACAATGAATGCTGGGTATGATATTTACATAGAAATGAACAAACAGATTCAATTATAAGCATAAAAATTCCCTTAAAAAAAACCTTAGCGACTAGGAGGCTTGTTACCATTAAACCATTTTTGTAATATGACATGCCCAGTGACTTACTCAGACCAGTCCACAACTCGCTCTGACAAAATCAAAAAGATCTGATTTTGTCTTTAGTCACAGAGATGGACTCTGTGTGCATGAGAGTTGACAATAGATACATGCTAATCCGGAAGTACAGTGCACATAATGCAGTGATTAGGTTTAAGGAACACAAGTGTTTTGGACCTCATCAGCAGAAGTGAAGCTTGTCTGTCTGATTTCTCATGTTTTATGTATCATGACAGAATAAAAAAAAGAAAAAGAGGGCAGAGATTGCAGCTGAACTCATGTATCTGTCAGGGATGGCTCCAGGTTAAAGCCAGGTAAGCAGTCACTTAGGGATGCCAAGATATATACAAACTGTCTCCCCTGTTCTTTAATTGAATGCCAGTATATTGCATCTCGAAAAACTTCAAATGACTCTTCAAAGTCATATACTAATATGAACATGCTCTTAGTTGGAGCCCCCATCCCATGTTCTTAGATGGTGTTTAATACTAATATCAATGTGCTCCAACTCAAAAGTACCACCAGTGATTTTGGTCCACTGTAATATTTTTTGTTAACCTATTTTAAAGAGGAAAATTTCTCAGAGGGGATACTATTAGTCAATGTGGCCACCATATATCCACCAACCAACCATGGTACCTGATACTATTTGTACAGCACCAGCTCTGTTAGGTAGCATGTCACTGGTTGTCAGAAAATGGGGCAACTATATCTGAGCTGGAACATTGGTAAGAGATCTCTAAATGTGATATGCCCAGCTATTTTCAGTTGCGTAAACTGGCATGGTCTGGCAACGAGCAGCAACTGCATTCGGAAATCTGGCATACCCTACGAGTAGAATTTGTATAATGTGCCATCTATGACCTGAAGACTGGCACACACAACTCCCCTTATCTTCTCTCTTTCATTTCACCACACACCCACCACCAGTTATTTTGATGCCAACCACTGTTTTATACCATCACGGCATATTTTGTCATTTTTTACCGTTAGCCTGAGTAGATCGACAAATTTAAAATCAATCCAAATAATAGTAATCAAGATGAAAGAAAACTGCAACTGATTTCTACCATTACCGATGTTGTTTGGTTTCTTATACTTAAAAAATGTGTAATCTGTAACATGTGGTAACATATACACTTATGTTTTCCTCAACTTTAGTCCTTACAAAGATAGGGGAAGACTGAGTATATAATGCAGGCATCAGGAGCCAACCCTAAATGGAACTTCAGTCCATTGCTGGCTTTTGCTATCTTTTGGGTACAGATTCAACAGAAATGTGTAATTATTGCTAAAATCATTTAACAATCCGATTTTAAATATTAATTTCTCAAGTATTTTCTGAGCCCTTGTGGCAAGTCACTACCGATTCAGAATGCATAAGGCATGTGCCAAGAATGAAATTTAGAATGAATCACAAAGCATAGAAGCAGACATTCCTTCCGACACTGGTCCACTTCTTAGATACCAGTTAAGCAAAAAAAAAAAAAAAATCTTTGGGATTTAAGTAGCAATATCTTATTGGCACGGACAGAACATGATGACTTCATGTATTCAGAGGATGAATTCGGATCATCGGGACCGTTACACATCATTGATAGCCATTGTTCGTTCATTATCAAAACTATACAGGCCACCAGCATTAATCGCAAATCATGAACTACCCCGTTAGGAAACCGTGACATCATACTACCCGACTTTTAATTCCCAACAACAAAACAAGCACAAGCTAACTAGTGTTATGAGCACCTCAGAAACTTATAAAAAAAATTGACATAAACACTCAAATTAAGTAAACCATGACCATTTACTTCATCTGCGTATGATACTTAATCCTCACCGGGTAAAGTTACTCGTCTGTGCGCTCTGGATGAATACACTGGCATCAAAATCGACGCCTAGCCCGGCTTGGCTTCCAAATTCTTACAATAGCGAGTCACACTAGATCAGATTTCTTTAAAGTTTCAAACTAATCTGCGCGCTGTGCATCCCATTTCATAATGTGTTAACATTCGCAAGGGTGTTTTTCTTCTACTTAACAATAGAGATACTAACGAAGTTCAAGTGCGTATATACGTTCTCCCTTAAGAAATCGCGACTGATATCATTCCTTTAACTTGTTACATAAAGTAATCAGTACGTCGAAAAAAACATGCTTAAGAATATTCGAGGGGCAGGACGCATCATTTATTCCTAATAAACTTGGGATATTTTACGTTTTCTTAAAAAAAGGAGGCACAAACCAACTGTGGGTATCATGAACCGGTCATCTTCTTTGTATTTTTATCTTTGTTTTGTGTACCCGCGGTGTGACTCCGTCTTGTAGTACATTCTGTCTCTAGACAGTTTCGACACCGTTAAAACGCATACATACGTACAAAGAAAACTAAACAAAGTAAAAAAAATATATCATAAGGACTGACCGCTTATCTCAGGTCTGCATTTTACCTCCTCATTACTCCACGGATATAGACTTTCCCCAAAATAACTGGTGTCACACTAAAATCCTTCCTTCTAGCCCCACAAGTTACTGTCAAATGTTTCCGGCACCGTAATTCTTGATCCACAGTCATTTAGTTTGAAGTACCAGACCGTGTTCGACAAATAAAGATGTATACGTGTAGTACTTGTGTGGCATGCTTCTTTATGATTTTATCATGAATTACTGAAGTGTTAGGCGCGATCGCATCAGGTTTATCAAGGAAACTGTAGATTGTACACGGTTTCGGATAACCAGGTTGGCTTCAGTGACTGACGCCTCCATGTAGACTTAGAACGATGGTATTGCACAGCTTGAAACAAGCTGTTTAATCGAAGTAGCTAGGCGTTTTAAGAGCGCATAGAAAAACCTACGTAGCGCAGCATTGAATAATGTGAAGAAAACGAACTTGTATGCCGAGGATGATAGCGGTGTTTCAACGGCAATAACAAGTAATACACACAATGTTGTGTTTTAGGAGAGTGGCTATCTACTGTATATCAAAGTTTATATAATTCATAGTCATTCCAAACCTGCATTAATCATGTTAAGAAATTACGGAATTACTGTATCATGAACCATTAGAGGGATGTGCAGAGCTGTACTGTAGTAACTACAGGGGGATAAAATTGATGAGCCACAGCATGAAGTTATGGGAACAAGTAGTGGAAGCTAGGTTAAGAAGTGAGGTGATGATTAGTGAGCAGCAGTATGGTTTCATGTCAGGAAGGAGCACCACAGATGCAATGTTTGCTCTGAGGATATTGATGGAAAAATATAGAGAAGGCCAGAAGGATTTACAATGCGTATTTGTGGACCTGGAGAAAGCATATGACAGGGTGCCTTTCAAGGAGTTGTGGTATTGTATGAGGAGTTGGGAGTGGCAGAGAAGTATATAAGAGTTGTAAATGATATGTACAAGGGAAGTGTGACAGTGGTGAGGTCTGTGGTAGGAGTGACAGATGCATTCAATGTGAAGGTGGGATCACATCAGGGATCGGCTCTGAGCCCTTTCATATTTGCAATGGTGATGGACAGGTTGACAGACAAGATTAGACAGGAGCCCCAGTGGACTATGATGTTTGCTGATGACATTGTGATCTGTAGCGAGAGTAGGGTGCAGGTCGAGGAGACGTTGGAGAGTTGGAGGTTTGCTCTAGAGAGCAGAGGAATGAAGGTTAGTAAGAACAAGACAGAATACATGTGTGTGAATGAGTGGGAGGTCAGAGGAATGGGGAGGATGCAGGGAGTAGAGTTGGTGAAGGTGGATGAGTTTAAATACTTGGGATCAACAATTCAGAGTAACGGGGATTGTGGAAGAGAGGTGAAAAAGAGAGTGCAGGCAGAGTGGAATGGGTGGAGAAGAGTGTCAGGAGTGATTTGTGACAGACAGCTATCAATAAGAGTGAAAGGAAAGGTCTGCAGGATGGTAGTGAGACCAGCTTTGTTATATGGGTTGGAGACGGTGGCACTGACCAGAAAGCAGGAAACAGAGCTTGAGGTGGCAGAGTTAAAGATGTTAAGATTTGCACTGGGTGTGACGAGGATGGACAGGATTAGAAATGAGTACATTAGAGGGTCAGCTCAAGTTGGACGGTTGGGAGACAAAGTCAGAGAGGCAAGATTGCGTTGGTTTGGACATGTGCAGAGGAGAGATGCTGGGTATATTGGGAAAAAGATTTTAAGAATAGAGCTCCCAGCTAAGAGGAAAAGAGGAAGGCCTAAGAGAAGGTTTATGGATGTGGTGAGAGAGGACATGCAGGTGATGGGTGTAACAGAGCAAGATGCAGAAGACAGGATGGTATGGAAGAAGATGGTCCACTGTGGCAACCTCTAACAGGAGCAGCCGAAAGAAGAAGACTGTATTGAGAACCATTGTGATTCTATCTTAATACACACATCCAATCCCAACTTCTAGTACATAGACTAATTGTCATTTCTTTGAGGAAGCATAAAATCTACAAAATTACCAATTTTCCATGTTCTTTCAATCAGGAGGAATGCACATATTTTTTAACTTAAGTATGATAGGTGTTTATAGGCTGGTGCAGGTTGGGCTATAAGTAGCAGAAGTAAACTGACCAGTGCTAAACAGTTTCACAAGATTCAGTTCAGATTCCAGACTGGCCACGGTGTTCTTGCAGTCTGTACATTAACCCCTCCTGTGTGTTTGTAACTTGCAGAGTTGTGCTATTCTGGTGTAGTTCAACTCCAGTAGAGGACATCACAGTCGGATCTACCATTAGGGTAATCTGGGTGGACACACTTAGGCTCTGTTTGTGAAAGAGCCTTCATGTTAGGAAAAAAAAAACGTCCAATAATATAAGTAAGTCCACGTTTTTAATGACAGTACAGGCACATTGTGTCACTCCCAATAAAACTCACCAGTTTGATCCTCATGGTTATACACCAACCTGTAGGTTGTGGACATCTTTGTGACAGGTCGCCAAATGATTGTGTAGTACATTTAAGTTGGTAAGTTAGTCCAGCCATGAAGCCGTTTATTTATTATTTTTTTTTTTTTTTTGGAAACATACGATCTGACACATATCCTATAAAGAACACCGTTGACGGCACAAAGAGAGTTTTCGCATATGGTACGGAATTAAAAGAAATATTCCTCATGACACCAACCTATGAAACATGCAAAGTGAGATAATATCGTACTGTATAAGAAGAGTAGAGATGAGGGAGCGACAAAAGAGCGCATGATGTCAAGGGATCGGCGCTCTTGGGTGAAATTTCTAAACGAGAAGAACTGCTAAGGCGCAACAATGAGACGGTTGTTGGGTTGTCGTGGGTCAGGGGGATGAGTCCGTGTGGTGGGTGTATATGTAGTGCACGCCAGTGATTTATGCTAAATGAAGTTTCAGTAGTCAAGTACAACTGTTCGGTGGCTCATCGCGTTGTGGCATACATTGGATGAAAAGTAAATCTGTAACAGAGTAGCGGATTGTGTACTAAATTTAAATCGCCTTGGCTAAGAATAATTCCTGATTGTCACGCTAGTCTACTGATAGTTTTATCAGTCAGGTCTACTTTAAGAAAACCAGAAAATATAAAAAAAAAACTGTGACACAGACTGTAGACCAGACTTTAAACATTTCATATTGGACTCTTTACTAAAATGTTTCCTATCATTCGTACGAAATGTAACATAATGCGTTAAAAAATTATCAACAGTTTAGCTACGCAGTTTATTGAATTTGCAGCGAGCTCAGGGTCAAAGGTGGAATACCTGGAAAAGTGGGTGTAGTGAAAACGTAATTTCCCCACACTAGCTATAAAGCAGCCTGCGAGCAGCAGGTAAGAGGGGACGCAGATATGGCACTTTGGACGCGTCTCCTAGCTACAGCTGATAACATTGTAACGTTGCGTGGTGCCTGCCAGCGCTGACGCATTCAATGCATGTTCATTTTATATCCTCTTATTAGCATTGGTATACTTGAAAGGACCGCTAGCTTTAAGTCACACAAAGACGTGCAACTGTGCAGAGTTGCAGTTTTTATAGGCGACCTTGCCATTGGTGATAGCCTGCTGGGTCAAACTTTTGGTGACGCATCCCTTGCTGATGTAACTTGTCCAGTGCCGTTACAAAGTGAATCCTGGTTTGTTGATATGGGTGGTGCACGATCTGATCAAGTGTCTAAATGGTCACTTTTATGAGATCGTACATTGGATGTGTAACCTTCCCGCAAAAAAGACAAAGGATCCAGATGGATGATCATTCAAAACGAGGGCCCAGTGGTGCAACGAAAAAAAATCAAACAGCGGAGGACAACAAGGGACCTGCAGGAAATAATACGCACCAGACAACGCAAAACACGAACGAATTAGTTTATTTAATGCAAATATGCGAACCCAAAACAAAAAAATTACATATCTTTTTCCACAAGATGGCGATTTAAAAAAATTTAATATATTTAGGGTTAAGTGATGAAAATGGATTTTTTGTAGATGTGAGGTTTCACTCTTTATTAGTTTGTATCATTCACTGCAATATATTAATGAACAAAACATAAAATTGACCTAATGCAAAGTTTTATTTTTTTAATTCAATCCCTGTATCTGATTTATTACTGAAATATACGTGTGTATTATTTATTTATCTTTTGTATACTGTTAATTCATTATTGTTCTTATCTAAATTTAATTTGTTTTTCTTTCGCATGTAAGTACTTCTTTGACAAGTTAAAAGCACTTTGAACTACATCCAGTGTATGATAATGTGCAATAGAAACAAATGTTGTTGTTCTTGTTGTGCCTAGTGGGGTAGTGAAATGATGGGGTAGGGGGGCTTTTGAGCTTTTACACCTAGAGACCTGTGGGTGTCTTAATCCGGCCATGGAGTAATTCGATGAACAGTCCATGTCACATTACCAGGATTCAATGTGTGGTTGAAAAACAATAGATAGCCTTCAAAAAATTCTAGGCATTTTAGGCAGTTGCAGGCATGGTTCATATTACATCATATGTACTTGAGTTCCTGAGACTGCTCATTCTAGAAGAAGATGAAAGGCAATAAAACAAAGACAAAATACTGGGCACTTTGGTTTATCAGGGATTATACTTGTTCTTAAACTACCATAGACAACTTGTATAGGTATACTTCTTTTTTTCAATAGGAACTCAAATGAGGGGACTCAAGTAAATATATTTCTGAAATGTAACATAGCCTTCTCAACTACTGAAGTCATTCATAATTAAACCCACAATATCTGGTTCAAGGTTGTGGAAACCAGTGGCACACCATTACGTTTTAGGGCATACTCACTCTTACAAGGACAATTTATTGTCTCCAATTAACCTTTCATATACATCACTGTAGGATGGGGTAAAAATTAAACATTTCAAATGAAAATAATGCATGTTACATATCCATATGCATTATAAGTTTTTGATAAGAAAAATAACCAAAAACTGAATGTGTCTGTCCTGATTATAATAAGTTGGAATGATGTTTTCTACAGAAAGATGCTAAACATTTTATGATGAGCATTAAATTATTACATTTATATTTGTTTTTTTCTGTATCTTGTGGGAGCAAACTTTTTTTAGTCTTTTTTAACTCGGGGAATCCTTTTCTGGTGTTAGTTTTGTGTTTAGCCTCCTAAGAATGTATTAATTTCTTCTGCCATATTGTTTTCTGCCATTTTCTGGTATTCACTGCAGAACACACAAGACACTTGGGAAATGTGTCACTAGAGCAATCACTTAAAGGTTGGCATGCATCTCTAAACTATCCAAGATCTGGATTTTGAGTTTTCAGTGCATTTTTTCTTTTGGTGTTACTCTAGTGGGGTAAGAGTTAGCATTGTTTAGGCATATCGATTTTTGGTTCATGTTTAGGATTTGTTTGAAAGATGGGTTTGATTTAGCAGTTACAAATTTGACAATTTTCTTACCAAGTATTTTCTCCTGGTCCTTATCATTAATAAATTTTATGTCCCTTCCAATCAAGACAATACAAAATAAAAGGTGTTTATTAAGAAAGGATTGTTGAAGTCATTGTCCATGGTCATATTGAAATGGACAGGTAATTGTTTCTCACACATGGTATTAGATTTAATTTACTGTCTTTAAGGTTTGTTTGAACAAAGAAGGCACAAGAGTCATTTGATTCTCTTACGTGTGAATTTAGATCAGCACCCATCTTACGACACCTAGAGTGGACACTTCATATATTGGGGTCGGGGCATTATTGTCCCAGCATTTCTCTGGCACAGGGAAAATTCACCCTTATGAATGCTATTGAAAGAAACTTGCTCCAACATAACAGAATTATGATGTTGAAAATCGAGAATTTATAGCAATAAAACTAGGCCTTGAAGAATTCAGATACTGGTTAGAGCAGGGGTATCAAATTCAGATTGTGTGGGGGGGGGCCATAATTACTCCAGGTTTCCATTCAACCACTTTCTTAATTAGTAGCTAGTTGCTGCTGCTTCTTGAACCAACTTAATTCTTAATTGTTATTCTAATCAGATTAGATTAACAATCAATAAAGCAATTAAACTTAGTGCAATAATAAATCAACCAACAATATGAAAGATCACAGAGTAACATTCTTATTTCCTCAATTAGACAGATATTTACAGAACAGATAAGTTTTCAATTGCTTCTTAAAGGAAGTTAGCAGTTTGGATGAGGTAGGTAGTTCGTTCCTCCAACTAGGATCTACACAGGAAAAGAGTCTGGATTGAAACTTGATACCACGCAGAGGTGGCATCACCAGATGCTGCTCACTGGCAGACCCAAGTGGGTAAGGAGCATAGCACCTCACCAGTGTCTCCATTTACATAGGTGCTGGCCCATTGACTACTCTGTAGGCAAGCATCAGGGATTTGAACTTGAAGTATGCTACTACAGGGAACCAATGTAGCAACCTGAAGAGAGAAGTGGCATGTGCCCATCTTAGCTGGTTAAATACGAGATGGGTCACCCCCTGGGATTGGATGATGGAGCCCCACGATGTGGTGTACAGAGAGAAAAGCAAAGGACCCAGCACCAGTCCTTGGGCCACCCCTGTGCATGTCTGATGCACCCTTGACAACTTTCCTCACCTGGACACGATGTAGGGTCTGCCCAAGATGTAGGACTCAAACAATCTGCAAGTGGACCCAGTGATGCCAAGGTCAGAGAGGGTGGCAAGAAGGATGTGTTGGGGTGTGGAGAAGAGTGAGAAGAGGAAAGCAGCAGAGAGAACTGAATAAAAAAAGCGGTCAGACGTGTGTAGAGGAGTGACAGTTGCATTTGTGGGAGTGCAGTTTTGTGAAAGAACAAGGTCAAGCAGATTGGCAGCCTTGTGAGTCGGTGGGCTGTGGAGCTGTGTGATGTTGAAGGAGGAGGGAAGAGTAAGAAATTCAGCAGCAGGAGAACTATCCATGTAGATGGACAGGTCCCTGAGAATTAGAAGTAGGTTGTCATTATCTGTGAGGGAAGAAAGCAAACCTGGACGGTGATAAGTAACATCAATGTTTTTGTTAATTGGAAAGTTTATATTTTAAATTGGAAATTTTAAATATGTATTTTTTTAAGGACTGTCACGATTTTTGTACATGTTGACTCTGATTAGTGCATTGCATGTAACTTGCATTGCTATGTGTAATATCTTCACTATGCCAGTATGTAAGATGATGTCATGGCGGTCATACAGTGCATTTACAGGCACACACAAAACCACGATAAGGTGAGTAATCAGCTTAAGGCAGAAACCTGGTTTCTTAAAAATCCTTTCACGTGAGCAAGTGCACTTCTGGAGTTCTGTCTTTCTCAGACATACTGATGTCATTAAACTGTGCAAAAAAGAATTAAATGTCATCATTGGCTGCCATGAATTTGAAAACTAGCATGAAGACTGTGATAATTTTCTTGTGTTTTAAAAATATGTTTATATGCAGTGAAGTAAATCATATTCACCATGTTTTTACATCTTCAACCAACCTAAGTCACTGAAGATTTGCAGTGTGGACACTAGCCACTGTGTCACCTTTTCACACTGTTTTAACATATCTATAGCAAATAGCTAGTTTAAAACTAATCAGACGCTTTATTTGTAGGTTTCTGTTACCGGATTTCATGCAGTGCATTCTTTTTGGCTTGACCATGCGACTGAGCCCTGTAAAGTAGTGATATACTGGTATTTGTGTTTGTTGCCTTACACCCAGTGTTGTTGGGATAATAATAATTCAGTTATTTTCTTCAATAAAATAAGTTTTGCATTAGGTTACTTGTTACTTTAAAAAGTAATCTAACTACAAAATGCATTGTAACAGAAGACAGACAGACACCACGACTTTGTCATGCGACACACCTTTATTTTTAGTTCTTGTACAGCACACACAGTGCACCAATCCACACAGTACTCAGTCCCTTCTTCCTCTTTTTTAGCTGGTCCCACTCCTCTCCTCTCCTCTCCTCCAAGCTCTGTCCACTGCCATCTGACTCTGGTTCCTTGAATGGAGTGAGGAGGACCCTTTTATAATGCACCCAGATGTGCTCCCTGATGATCTTCCTGCAGCACTTCCTTCTGTGGTGGAAGTGCTGCATGGGCACCCGGAAGCACTCCGGGTGTACCTGCTTCCTGGTTCGCCAGCACTTCCTGGTGTGGCAGAAGTGCTGTTGTCCAAGGCTACTTAGGCCGGAGTTTTCACGCGACGCGACGCATGCTGCAGCAGACGCTCCTGCTACGCAAGCGTGGTAGTGTTCATACTTGCGCACGTACTTTATGTAAATCTGGAGGAATCCACCAGGTGGCAGTGCGAGATATTATCACGGTGAGAACATGTTCGGTTTCTCTGTGTTGTGAATTGCCTAGAACACTCATTAAATTCTGATGACACCTTACCGCAGTATCTTTGAAAATTATGTTTATTGATTAAATCCATCAATCCAGAGATGTGTCCATTCCAGCAAGCGTTGGGCACGAGTGAGAAACAATCCCTGGACGAGGCCTCAGCTCATCACAAGGTGAATACAAGCACTCGCATACACTAGCGTCATTTTAGCGGCACCAAATCTCCAAATCTGCATATCTTTGGAAAGAAACCGGAGCACAGTGTGGAATACAAGCAAGAAATACCAGCAACATAACTCCCTGCGAGACAGCAGTGCTATCACTCCACCACCGTGACACCCCCATGTGTGTAATTGTTCCCCCCATGTGTAATTATTAACAGTATTCATTATTTAAACGAAATTATATGTAAAATGTAACATACACACTTTAATGCATTTCATCATGAAAGTGGTATCAAGTGCAAATCTAAAGATTCTAAATGTGCAGAGAGTTAGAATATCATACATTTAAGTTGTTCTTTGTGGTGATCTATTGCTGCTTGCCACTGCTGTCAGGTCCAAGAAGCTCGTAGCGATTAAAAACTGGGATGACGCGTTTACGATGGTCTGCATTAATGATAAAGTAAACTATGAGGTTAAAGTGGACATTTCGAGATTAAAGCCGAAATTTCCACTTTAATCACAAAATACATGTTTTCATCAATTTTCAATTTTCATCAATTCATTAACATATTCACAATCTCTCAGAAGCATTACCACTGTGCCACCTGTGAGGATCATCAGCTTTTTGTGTATTTCTTTGCGTGAGGACTGATGTTTTGTGTTTGTGGATTTCATAGACTTCACTTCTTTATGTTTTGTTGAAGTCATGCCACATTCACACCAGTGGCCTGCCTGCTGGAGGTCATATCTTATATATACTGTAAATATCTACACGTGGAAGTGTGTGTGTCTGTCCGGCCCGGAAGTGAAAGGTGGAGTCAGGATGAGGGCTCCGCCTCCAAGGAAACAGAAAACTCGACTTCTAGCCATTCCTTATTTTTATACAGGCATGATACCATGCATCATCAGTGCCAGCACTTACGTTCTACCTTTTTTTACAACCTTGCTGGCCCTATCCCTGTTCTGTGCTGCCCTTCTTGCCTTTCAAAACCTTGAATATTCAGGTGCAAATACAAGTTTCAAGATTATAACCAACCTCCTTTACATTTGAGCTTAAAAACACAGGGATGTACTGTAACTGTCAATATGCCCTTCTCCCAAGGAGCACACAAATTAGTTGATTTACTCTGCTACATCTGTCTCGAGATCCTTATAAACAATTAGTTTGTATCTGAAGGCAATGGATACATGCACTGTCTAAATTAGTTTTGTGAATGGTCTCTGTGGCCAGTGGTTTATACTACTAAGCAGCTTTTAATTAGAGGCTGATTCATCGATTGGTTTGTCACTGAAGATTTGCAGTGTGGACACTAGCCACTGTGTCACCTTTTCACACTGTTTTAACATATCTATAGCAAATAGCTAGTTTAAAACTAATCAGACGCTTTATTTGTAGGTTTCTGTTACCGGATTTCATGCAGTGCATTCTTTTGGCTTGACCATGCGACTGAGCCCTGTAAAGTAGTGATATACTGGTATTTGTGTTTGTTGCCTTACACCCAGTGTTGTTGGGATAATAATAATTCAGTTATTTTCTTCAATAAAATAAGTTTTGCATTAGGTTACTTGTTACTTTAAAAAGTAATCTAACTACAAAATGCATTGTAACAGAAGACAGACAGACACCACGACTTTGTCATGCGACACACCTTTATTTTTAGTTCTTGTACAGCACACACAGTGCACCAATCCACACAGTACTCAGTCCCTTCTTCCTCTTTTTTAGCTGGTCCCACTCCTCTCCTCTCCTCTCCTCCAAGCTCTGTCCACTGCCATCTGACTCTGGTTCCTTGAATGGAGTGAGGAGGACCCTTTTATAATGCACCCAGATGTGCTCCCTGATGATCTTCCTGCAGCACTTCCTTCTGTGGTGGAAGTGCTGCATGGGCACCCGGAAGCACTCCGGGTGTACCTGCTTCCTGGTTCGCCAGCACTTCCTGGTGTGGCAGAAGTGCTGTTGTCCAAGGCTACTTAGGCCGGAGTTTTCACGCGACGCGACGCATGCTGCAGCAGACGCTCCTGCTACGCAAGCGTGGTAGTGTTCATACTTGCGCACGCATACTTTATGTAAATCTGGAGGAATCCACCAGGTGGCAGTGCGAGATATTATCACGGTGAGAACATGTTCGGTTTCTCTGTGTTGTGAATTGCCTAGAACACTCATTAAATTCTGATGACACCTTACCGCAGTATCTTTGAAAATTATGTTTATTGATTAAATCCATCAATCCAGAGATGTGTCCATTCCAGCAAGCGTTGGGCACGAGTGAGAAACAATCCCTGGACGAGGCCTCAGCTCATCACAAGGTGAATACAAGCACTCGCATACACTAGCGTCATTTTAGCGGCACCAAATCTCCAAATCTGCATATCTTTGGAAAGAAACCGGAGCACAGTGTGGAATACAAGCAAGAAATACCAGCAACATAACTCCCTGCGAGACAGCAGTGCTATCACTCCACCACCGTGACACCCCCATGTGTGTAATTGTTCCCCCCATGTGTAATTATTAACAGTATTCATTATTTAAACGAAATTATATGTAAAATGTAACATACACACTTTAATGCATTTCATCATGAAAGTGGTATCAAGTGCAAATCTAAAGATTCTAAATGTGCAGAGAGTTAGAATATCATACATTTAAGTTGTTCTTTGTGGTGATCTATTGCTGCTTGCCACTGCTGTCAGGTCCAAGAAGCTCGTAGCGATTAAAAACTGGGATGACGTTTACGATGGTCTGCATTAATGATAAAGTAAACTATGAGGTTAAAGTGGACATTTCGAGATTAAAGCCGAAATTTCCACTTTAATCACAAAATACATGTTTTCATCAATTTTCAATTTTCATCAATTCATTAACATATTCACAATCTCTCAGAAGCATTACCACTGTGCCACCTGTGAGGATCATCAGCTTTTTGTGTATTTCTTTGCGTGAGGACTGATGTTTTGTGTTTGTGGATTTCATAGACTTCACTTCTTTATGTTTTGTTGAAGTCATGCCACATGTTTGCTAGCCATGTGTATGGGACGGCCGGCAGCTCAACCCAACCAGGATGCCCCGAGAATGAAAGGAGGGGGAAGATAGCTACTTTTAGGCACTGCTTCCCCCAAGATGCTAGATGGCAACCTCCCTGCAGCATAATGGTGCCCTGGAATTCCAACAAAGCACCATGGCATCTGGAGTTCTATTTCACAGCCCTGCTGGGTACTGTGGGTGCCGCCAGGAGACGCTGCAGGAGGACCTAGGGACTAGTACTTTTTACATAGCCCAGGAAGTACTATTGAGTCACAGGGATAGAAGCCCAGAAGTACTTCCGGGCTGACGGAGAACTTGACTTCTTCATCTGACCAGGAAGTGCAAGTCACGTGAATAGAAGAGCAAAAACACTTCCAGGCAGGACAACATATAAAGGACTGTGGAACACCCAGCAGGCGAGCCAGAGTTTGGAGGTAGAGGACAGAGCTTGCTGGGAGGAGTAGAGGAGAGAAAAAAAGAAGTAATTGTGTGGTTTGTGGTGCTTTTTATTGCCTGTTTACTTGGGTCTGTGGTGAC
Organism: Polypterus senegalus; assembly: GCF_016835505.1. Taxonomy (NCBI): domain Eukaryota; kingdom Metazoa; phylum Chordata; class Cladistia; order Polypteriformes; family Polypteridae; genus Polypterus; species Polypterus senegalus. The sequence goes on from NC_053157.1 coordinate 51,185,078, forward strand.
TGGAGAGCACTGTGAAGAATATAAAAGAAATGAATAAATTCTTGGTGACAACTCATGTTGTTAGTGTCTGTCGGGTTCAACTTATTTTTTTTTATATGACATTTTGGTGAATAATCAAGTTACTGTTGTGTTTTTACCTTTGCTAATGACAATGGCTGTTTTCTTTTTGTCTTAATTTAAAACTCTTGTTTCTCTACCACTCACCAATCAAATCAGTAGCACACTCAATACAGCGAATTGAAGCATTACAACTGATTTTTTCCTCTCACCTGCTGTATAGGTATTGTGCCATGATGAAATAAATAAGGCTTGTCCTTTAAAAGAGAGTTAGAAAACAGACCAGGAGATGAAAGGTTGAGACAAAGAATCATCAAAAACAGGCAGAAGGTCATAACCAGGAAGGCAAAAACATAAATGTGTCAGATCAAAAACAATGAGCAAAACTCAACTCCAAAATCAAGAAAAAGATAAAAATAAAAATTCAAGCATGAGCAATCTTGTAGTTTTCCAATTTGTCCAGAAATTAGGATGAATCTAGTAACTTACTGCCATGATTTATACCCACCCTAATGTTATGTAACCTAATCGTGTGACCACTATAATATGATGGCATCTGTGTTCTGTTTTCATTGCCACATTATTAGTATAGAAATGAATAATGAAATAACATAGCTAATGGAGCATAAATCAGAAATTATAAAAAGAGCCATCACCCCATCGAAAATCCCCCTAGTATTTTCAGAGTTACTGTATAAGTGCACATGGAGGGAAAATTTACTTCAACCTTCAATTCTAAAGGCTGTAAGATGCTAGGGGTCACTGTTGCCCCTTTCAGCCCAGAAGACAGACACACTGAACACAGGGTAAAATCACCAAGAAGGTCTTTAAATCTCTTTCTTCTTGAAATAGTGCCCAAAAGCACGTCCGCCACCATACACAGGCAAAACAACAATAAACAGCACAATAATCAACACAAATCTCTCCTGCACTCCTCCCAGCAAGCTCTGTCCTACTACCTCCCAACTCTGGCTTGCTTGCTGGGTCTTCAGTACTCCTTTATGTAGTTCTTGACCCGGTAGCGCTTCTGTTCTTTCGTCCCCGTGACTTGCCAGCATTTCCGGGTCAGATGGAGGACTTCAGGTTTTCTTCAGCCCAGAAGTACTTTGGGGCTTCCGACCCCATGATTTGGGAGTACTTCTGGGCTATATGGGAAATACAAATCCCCAGATCTTCCTGCAGCATCTCCTGGCAGTCCCCACGGTACCAAGCAGGGCTGTGATGCTGAACTACAGATTCCATGATGCCCTGCGGGAATCCTGGACACTGCTATGCTGCAGGGAACTCACCATCTGCCGTCTTGGGGGAGGCAGTGTCCCACCATAGCTAGCTTACCCCATCCTTTTACTCTTTGGGTGTCCCAGATGGGTTGAGCAGCCAGCTGTCCGCCACAAGGCTCACTGCAAAAATTTGGAGTCTGGAGGTGTTAAGCTGGGCCATCTCCAAACTCCTTGGACATTTGACTGGATGTGGCTCTAAACTCATTCGCTGAATTTATATCTCAGCCTAGGTTACTCCCCTGGTTGGTGTTCAAATTCATCTGGTGGCCCTTGACTTCTGCAACCCTTGATATGCCAGGTAGTTTAATTAGCCTGTATGATGCTTTTCTTAAAAGGGCAACACAATCCCACTACTTGTATTCTGGAACAGTGTGCTGCCTCTCAGCTATCTAGAGCACTTAAAGCACTTTTTGTATGAAAATGTGCTATATAAATGTGCTATATAAATAAATGTTGTTGTTGTTGTTGTTGTAGAGGTAAGCAAATGACCTCATCTTAATACAAGTTTAAAATGAGCAACACAGTCAGGTTTCTCTAGTCCTGTGATCATGAGTTCCCCTTTATTGTGTAGGAACTGTGCAGTTTTCCTGTTTCTTCACTTCAGAGGGTTGAGCAAACCATGCAGTTGATGGGTCACCTTTTCTTTTAGTTTTATGAGGGAAATACTGTATGACTCTTTCCAGGATACTTACAAACACATTTACCAATTTACCACATTTAGAGTCACTCCTTAAACTAACACATACAATGTTAAAATGAGGAAGGAAACTATAGTGTCAGGAGAAAACCCACATTCTCAAGGAGAACCTCAAGCCTAAGGCCTTCAGAGGTATTAATGTTAACTGTATTAAAGTCTAAATATACTGTAACTGAAATAACGTAAAACTAGAATTAATAAAGTAAAGTAAAACTAGTATTAAAGAAAAATAGTTTTGAAGAACAATTAACAGAACTGATGTAATCAGAAGGCGGATAGATGAAAGATTTAATTTCAGCCTGTTTCTGAGCTCTTCCTGTACACCACTTGTGCTTCACACCCCCACACACACACACACTAATCCACAGCAATTTCTAGAAATATCAGAAAATCTACTACGACTTCACCACACAGATTTTATCCTCTTTAGCAAGAGAAAATGCTAAATAAACTCATGGTTATTCTATCCTCCTTAAAATACCATTCCTAATAAATTGTTTGTTTGTAAGTTGTGTAGGCTATGATATTTTAGTACGCCTATGAGAGGTTATGGGTGATGCATATGCCTGAACATCAAAATTCTTTCCTTTTTATCAATTTACTAGCCAGTATCTTATGAGCAAAAATTCAAGTATATGTTTGTATATGAAAGAGCCCAGTTTCATTTTAACAAAATGTTAATACCACTTTTTACAAGGATGAATAATGTTTGATCAACTGTGATAGTAATAAAAATGTTTCCAAACAATAAGGTTGGGAGCATGCGCTGATAGCACATTGTAACACCCACCACACGCTGAACCACCTGGATTGGGACCTGAGAGCAGCAGGTGACACCTCAGCACCACACTGGAACAGTGTGAGGTTTTTTTACGGAAACAATAAATACAATAAAAATAACACAAGCAGTAAAATTGATCTTTTTTATGAAAATTATTAGGATTTCCGTCCTTTGCATCAACAGCAAAGAATAGAATGCAGGACATTATGATAAAATGATTCTCAATAATCTCCATAATTCTGAAGCAATTAATAAACAAACCAATCGATGAATCAGCCTCTAATTAAAAGCTGCTTAGTAGTATAAACCACTGGCCACAGAGACCATTCACAAAACTAATTTAGACAGTGCATGTATCCATTGCCTTCAGATACAAACTAATTGTTTATAAGGATCTCGAGACAGATGTAGCAGAGTAAATCAACTAATTTGTGTGCTCCTTGGGAGAAGGGCATATTGACAGTTACAGTACATCCCTGTGTTTTTAAGCTCAAATGTAAAGGAGGTTGGTTATAATCTTGAAACTTGTATTTGCACCTGAATATTCAAGGTTTTGAAAGGCAAGAAGGGCAGCACAGAACAGGGATAGGGCCAGCAAGGTTGTAAAAAAAAGGTAGAACGTAAGTGCTGGCACTGATGATGCATGGTATCATGCCTGTATAAAAATAAGGAATGGCTAGAAGTCGAGTTTTCTGTTTCCTTGGAGGCGGAGCCCTCATCCTGACTCCACCTTTCACTTCCGGGCCGGACAGACACACACACACTTCCACGTGTAGATATTTACAGTATATATAAGATATGACCTCCAGCAGGCAGGCCACTGGTGTGAATGTCTCTGACCAAACAATCAGAAACAGACTTCATGAGGATGGCCTGTGGGCCCGACGTCCTCTAGTGGGCCCAGTGCTCACTGCCCAGGACCATGGAGCTCAATTGGCATTTGCCACAGAATACCAGAATTGGCAGGTCCACCACTAGCACCCTGTGCTTTTCACAGATGAGAGCAGGTTCACCCTGAGCACATGTGACAGACGTGAAAGGGTCTGGAAAAGCCGTGGAGAACAATGTGCTGTCTGTAACATTGTTCAGCATGACCAGTTTGGTGGTGGGTCAGTGATGGTCTGGGGAGGCATATCCATGGAGTGACACACAGACCTCTACAGGCAAGACAATGGCACCTTGACTGCCATTAGGTATCGGGATGAAATCGTTGGGCCCATTGTCAGACCCTATGCTGGTGCAGTGGCTCCTGAGTTCCTCCTGGTGCATGCCCGGCCTCATGTGGCAAGAGTATACAGGCAGTTCCTGGAGGATGAAAGAATTGATACCAATGAGTGGCCCCACACTCACCTGACCTAAATCCAATAGAACACCTCTGGGACATTATGTTTCGGTCCATCCGACACTGCCAGGTTGCACCCCAGACTATCCAGGAGCTCAGTGATGCCCTGGTCCAGATCTGGGAGGAGATTCCCCAGGACACCAGCCATCATTTCATTAGGAGCATTAGAACATTAGAACACTCTAGACGAGAACAGGCCGTTCAGCCCAACAATGCTTGCCAGTCCTATCCACTTGTTTCCTCCAAGAAAACATCAAGTCGAGTTTTGAAAGTCCCTAATGTCTTACTGTCTACCACACTACTTGGTAGCTTATTCCAAGTGTCTATCGTTCTTTGTGTAAAGAAAAACTTCCTAATGTTTGTGCGAAATTTACCCTTAACAAGTTTCCAACTGTGTCCCTGTGTTCTTGATGAACTCATTTTAAAATACAAGTCTCGATCCACTGTACTAATTCCCTTCATAATTTTAAACACTTCAATCATGTCACCTCTTAATCTTCTTTTGCTTAAAATGTAAAGGCTCAGCTCTTTTAATCTTTCCTCATAATTCAACCCCTGTAGTCCTGGAATCAGCCTAATCACTCTTCTCTGGACCTTTTCTAGTGCTGCTATGTCCTTTTTGTAGCCTGGAGACCAAAACTGCACACAGTACTCAAGATGAGGCCTCACCAGTGCATTATAAAGGTTGAGCATAACCTCCTTAGACTTGTACTTCACACATAGTGCTATATATCCTAACATTCTGTTAGCCTTCTTAATGGCTTCTGAACACTGTCGGGAAATTAATAGCTTAGAGTCCACTATGACTCCTAAATCCTTCTCATAAGGTGTACTCTCGATTTTCTGACCACCCATTGTGTATTCAAACCTAACATTTTTACTTCCTATGTGTAATACTTTACATTTACTGACTTTAAATTTCATCTTCCACAAATCTGCCCAAGCCTGTATGCTATCCAAGTCCTTCTGTAATGATATAACGGATTCCAAATTATCTGCTAATCCACCTATCTTGGTATCATCTGCAAACTTAACCAGCTTGTTACTTATATTCCTATCTAAATCATTGATATATATTAAAAATAGCAGCAGCCCTAGCACTGACCCCTGTGGAACACCACTCTTGCCCCAATGCCCCAATGTTGTCAGGCATGCATTCAAGCACGTGGGGGCCATACAAATTACTGAGTACAATTTTGAGTTGCTGCAATGAAATTTCAGCAAAATGGACTAGCCTGCCGCATCATTTTTTCACTTTGATTTTCAGGGTGAATTTGAATTCATCCCTCCATAGGGTGAGAATTTTCATTTCCCTCAAACGATGAGACATCCTTTCGTTCCTAACACATTACCCAGTCCATATCAGTAGTAATATCCAGTAGGATGTTTTCTCCCATTGAGATCTGATGTGTTTTCAAAGTGTTCCTTTAATTTTTTTGAGCAGTTTATATACTGTGTATATATATATATATATATATATATATATATATATATATATATATATATATATATATATATATATATATATATATATATATATGATTGTAATAGATTAGTGGAGTTAGGCGAAATGGTATTTGTTTTGTGTGATTTGCCGGTCATTGCATTCACCCCATGTGGTGGGCTGGTGCCCTGCCCGGGGTTTGTTTCCTGCCTTACGCCATGTGCAGACCACCATGACCCTGTAGTTAGGATATAGCAGGTTGGCTAATGGATGGATGGATGGATGCATTCACCCCTCCATGTGACAAGTCATTTTCCTCCTGAGAGTCTTCTTGTTAAAGCCTGATTCCAAGTTGTTCTTACTCTGTTGTGTTTCTTCTCACTTTAATTGAGCCCAATGAAGAAGAAATCATGATAAAAGAACTTTTGATGTTCTCCTTGTACAGTATTTTAGTTTTATCTTTGTCTTATTTCTGCCTAAATGTGTGGGATAAGTTGGTGGGATCCTGAGTCCTGTATTGTTTTTTGCAGGCTACATCTGGTTGTACAGATCTCCTGTAGCCTTGTTTTTACTTGGTTCTTGTTCATTTGTTTGTTGTTTATTATAACTATATCTAATCTCTCCATTTCCTGTTTAAATATTTTGCAACTCACTGTTAAATGTATCATGTTCTGCATCTTAATGCCACCACATTGGTGTTGCACTATTACAGGAAATTAATTTAAAAGTGGCTGACATTTGATGCTGTGATACCAATGAGTCACTGCCACTTCATCAGTTTATACTAAGAAATGTGGAGTATGTATTCATGCAAGGGAAATTTTGAAGGTAAAGTCACAAACTGTGTTGTTTCTGTTATTCATCTTCAGGAAAGATTGAATAGATGATCACATTTATATCCATTTACACACCCACTTTATACTGGTGTCTTCTCTTGATTGATATACTCTATTGAACCAATTGCTCTGCTTCAAGATCTCTGTATATAGATGTTGATGTGAATGCTGTCATTGATCCATTTATTGTTAACCTCCATGAACTCCACAAACGCTTTCCTCATACAACATATTGACTTTGTAAATTCTGGGAAGACCTCACTTTAGTCATTAGTTTTTATCTTATTAATCCATCAGTCAAGGTATACACTTTCTTTACTGAATCTCACAAATCTCATTCTTGAACCAATCCTATATTTATTTTTACTGGTCCCATCTATTATAGATTCCTCCCATTCACCCCACCACTGTTTCCAGTCATCTAAATATATCAACCCATGCTTGCAGGGTTCATATTATTGATAAAGCCTTTTCATTTTCAAACAGAGCAACATTTCTCTTACTGGATACTGAAAGGCTAAACTAGCCAGGTTTTAGGCAAGATATTATTTGGTGTGGCATTTGTGAGCAATATTATATTCCACTGCATAGTCAGCTCTGCTCACAAATTTAGTCAACTTTTCCTCATCTGTCATTAACAAATGATCCAAACTAAGTTGACCTTACTCATGTAATCTTGTTAATGTATTACTCTGATCATTGGCTAACACTGTCCTTACATCAAAACTACTCATCCTTATCTCTCTACATAAAACAAAATCACAGGATTTTACTTAATGGTAATAACAGTTTACAGCATGAAGGAGATCTTCCTAAAGATCTCCGGTATGTTTTAGAACTTATTAGATCCTCCCAAACCATGTCAAGCTGTAAAATTAACTGGCTTAAGTCTTCCCTACAACCACCTGACCACCTACCTTGTCTGCTACTTTCTCAGCTACCATCTCTATTACTGAGCAATTTAAATATCTGAACATTAACATGTCTTCTTCAAAACTTTTAATTTCTACTGTACCTTTGTAGATATAAAGATGTCAATCCTATCATGGGTGAATATTCCTTTCTCTGTTCAGTCCCTCCTACCAAGAATACATATCTCTATGCTTTGGCATTAAGACCAATTTGAAACTTTTGTCTCACCTGTACATTAATTAATGTACATCATGACCTGTAAATTAGGACTGGTTATAGCATATGCTATCAAAAGTTGGGATAAATCAGAAAGGCATTTAGACACCAAAACTGCACTTGCACTACCTTATATTTTTTTATCATGCCTTACCGATGGTTAGTCGCCCCATGATTTTGTCTGCTTAACTTGTTTTAATCTCTTTGCTAGTTTTAGCCTCTTTGGTATTCCTTCCTCTTTTAAAAATTGCTCACCACTATGGGCCTGTCTCACATAATGTGTTGTGGAAGAAACTTTACTCCATTTTTCAAAGAGGTCATTCACAGAGATAAGATATGCACAGATGTCTTGGTCCATGGAGTGAGCAATCAGTAATATAATTCACTTTCTTTTATACTTTTCTACTACCATTACTTCATCTAATACATCACATCATCTGACTCTTAATAGGCGTAGCTATATTATTTCATCCAATTAACTAGTGCCATTAGTATTTTCTGACTCCTTTTGACTTTCCCATTTAACTGAATGTTGCCTCATAAATAGGGGTGGTCTGCAGTCTCTTCTATTGATCCTATCACTACTTCCATAGGAGGGGTGTTTGGGCTTTCCCTTTAGTTTATCCTCGCTTTCTAGACAGGTGTTCATTACTCATTTCCTTCATTTTAAAGTTTGGTGATTACTTTGGCGGTTCCCCTAAGATGAGGCAGACCTGACATGCTCAAGCTTTAAGCCATGTTTAGTTAACCCTTTAGTTACCTTTAGTTCTTTTCACTAACACAATGTCTTACTGGTATTTCTGAATGGATGAATAGTAATTTTCTCAAACTAAATAAAGAGAAAACTGAAATCTTAGTAATTGGCAATAATGGATTCAATGAGGTTATCAGAAATAAACTTGATGCACTAGGATTAAAAGTTAAGACGGAAGTAAAAAACTTAGGGGTAACCGTTGACTGTAATCTGAATTTTAAATCGCATATTCATCAGACCACTAGGACAGCATTTTTTCACTTAAGAAACATAGCAAAAGTTAGACCTCTTATATCATTGAAAGATGCTGAGAAATTAATTCACGCTTTTGTTTTCAGTAGACTAGATTACTGTAACGCACTCCTCTCAGGACTACCCAAAAAAGACATAAATCACTTGCAACGAGTGCAGAATGCAGCTGCTAGAATCCTAACTGGGAAAAGAAAATCCGAACACATTTCTCCAGTCACTACACTGGTTGCCTGTGTCATTCAGGATTGACTTTAAAATACTGCTTATGGTTTATAAAGCCTTAAATAATCGCGCTCCATCTTATATATCGGAATGCCTGACACATTATATTCCAAATCGTAACCTTAGATCTTCAAATGAGTGTCTCCTTATAATTCCAAAACCTAAACTTAAAAGAAGTGGTGAGGCGGCCTTCTGCTGTTATGCACCTAAAATCTGGAATAGCCTGCCAATAGGAATTCGCCAGGCTGATACAGTAAAGCACTTTAAAACACTGCTGAAAACACATTACTTTAACATGGCCTTTTATAACTTCACTTTAACTTAATCCTGATACTCTGTATGTTCAATTCATCATAATAACTATTCATGGTGGCTCTAAAATCCGTACTGACCCCTACTCTCTCTTCTGTTTCTTTTCCGGTTTCTTTGTGGTGGCGGCCTGCGCCACCACCACCTACTCAAAGCATCATGATGCACCAACATTGATGGACTGAAAGCCAGAAGTCTATGTGACCATCATCATCAGGTCCTTCCATGAAAACCCTAAATACAAAGAGGACTGTTTGATTTATGTTAGGTAGATTGCCCAGAGGGGACTGGGTGGTCTCATGGTCTGGAACCCCTACAGATTTTATTTTTCTTCTCCAGCCTTTGGAGTTTTTTTTTGTTTTTCTGTCCACCCTGGCCATCGGACCTTACTTATTCTATGTTAATTAATGTTGACTTATGTTTATTTTTTATTGTGTCTTCGATTTTTCTATTCATTTTGTAAAGCACTTTGAGCTACATTTTTTTGTATGAATATGTGCTATATAAATAAATGTTGATTGATTTTCTTTATGTTTTAATTAATTCATTATTACAACATTATTTGAGTATATCCTGTGTCACACACATGCAAATTGGAGACAGTTTAAAGGCTCAAATAATAGTATTTCTCCACCAGACCAGGGGTTGGCACTTTAAATCTTTCTCATGCTGTTTTGCTTCCAGCAAAATTCGTGCCATTGACACAAGAAGAAATGTGATGTGATTTTCCTGTCTGGGAGCATTTTCATGCATACATTCTGCAGGCATCTCCTTGTCATTTAGTATTTAAATTAAATTGTCTAGTGAAAAAAAAATCACTAGACTCATTTTCGGCCAGAACAAGAACGAAGAAAAGGTGGTTAGTATGTAATGCTGAGGGGAGGTGGTGGCTTTCTGTGAAGTAAATTTCTCTGTGGATGATGGTGCATTTAAAGTGTGTCTGCATGAAGAAAATATGCAGCTTGTCAAATTTTTTTTAATGCAGCCTTTTTATTGATGTGCAAAGGACTACTTATGTTATGCTGCAAAAAACCCCCAAAAAAATGTAAGCATGGAAAATAATTTACAAATCATTATTTTAAAATAAGCAGCCCTTACAAAGAAAAAGTGTTGGTGTAGCCACCCCATATACTTTAAAATAAGGGGTTGAGTTGACTTTTAATTCGAAAGAGGTCTTTACAGATATGAGTCCAAAACAGAACTGAGGTACACAGGCGAAACAATGCAGTTATAAAGTAGGCTGACAGGAAGAGTTGGGTTCAGAGGGACCACAAGCAGAAGTGATGTCATATGGAGGCAGGGTTGGCTGGAGTGGAAGCAGAACTGATTTATTTAAGAGGTGGGAACAAGGAGGTTTCACACACAGTGGTCTTTGTTTGATAGCATAAAATTTACATCGTCTCCTTTCTTTAGCAAGATGAACGTGTTGCTTTTGCATAAGTCTCTCTTGTTTGTGCGCCTTGCTTTACTGTAGCAGGTTTGGACAAGAGTGGCACCCTTGCCTAACTCTGTTACAAATGGTCTTCCATTATTTTAAAGTAGCTGGTACTCTGTTATTACTCAAAGTGACATGTGCATCTGATTTACATAACTTTGCCCTTTTTTTAGGGCAATTACTCTTAAATGTTACATCAATTCACAGTATAAATATAATCCCTACAGGAACCTATTCCTCAATTTACTAAAGTACTGTTTATCCTGATTAATTTGAATTAATTTACTAAATTCCTGTAAATGCGTTTGAAGTCTTAATCCAACAGCTATTACGTTATCTAATGTATCATTAGAATAAAAAGTTGCCTTTAAATATCCTTTATTTCAGGATTTAAAGAATTTCTGAATGTAGTAACACTGCAACTTCCCAATCTGTATGAACTTCTAATGCTTTGCAAGTTACTATAAAATCCTTCAAGGAAGCATTCACCAGCTTTAAACTAAGAAGCTGCTTTATAGCCTTACACATTCTGTCCTGGACATTGCAAACTGTCACAAGTGTTTCCAGTTTCCTTTGACCTTTGAAGTCATAGTTCATAGCCAGTGATAAGTGAAATGATTTGCACAAAAACTGTATTTGTCGTGAAACTCCGTGTTTTTGCTACTCACAAACATTTGCTAAATAAATTATGCCATTAACACAAAAAGAAAGGTGTTTAGTTTCTGTCTGAGAGCATCTTATATACATTAATTCCAAATGCATCTGCCTGTCATTTAGTGTTTAAATAAAGATCTCTAATGATGTAAAATATCATGTGTCTCACTTACTGTCACAAGTAGACATTTTGTTGAGCTGCCAGATGTGTTCTGGTAATACAATCCCAACTTTGTTAATTATGAAGGCAATATCTATTTAATATTTATATTAATGCATGTGTGTAGTTTAAAATGCAGAGCATATGTTGAATCTGTTGAAGATTCTGTTTTTATTATTTTGTATGTACTATTCAGGGGACACACTAAAGTTTCTGTGTACATCTGTTCAATGACAAAAAAGGCATTCTATTCTATTTATTTCTAATCTTGGCAAACTCAATCTTAAAGATGCATCGGAGACAGAAAAGTAAATCTTGAAGCTTCATGGTGCTTGGACAGTGCATGTCCTCAATCTCTTTGTAGGAATCAAGAAACAGAGAAGTTGTTAGGTACTGCATGGTAATGTGCACATTGGCGAGTTTTAGCAGGTGGAATATATGAACCACGCCACCTTTTTAAAAAATACAAAGAACTCCACAATGAGTATAGACATAAACAGATTTGATTTGACAGGTGTATGACAGATTACATGCATTACACAGCTACAGAAAAGACAAAAACTGGGAAAAAATTCAAAAGTTGTTTGACTGCTGGAGCTGGAATCTGAGACTCTGCACTGCCTGCTGTGCGGGATAATAAAGATGAACATCCCTGATATGCTACAGAGTTCCTACAGGGAGACTGCCTCCATCTATAGTGCAGCGTGTCCAAGCAACACAAAAACAAAAATCTTAAAAATGAACAATAAAAGAATTTCCTGTAGTTCTTTACTATGTTATTTAAACCACTCAATTAATATTTCCTGATGTTATAGCTTTCCAATGGCCCACAGTAAAGCAGCAGAAAAAAATTCCTTGAAACTAAAACATATTTAATCAAACTAGAACAAAAATGACCTAAATCATAACAGGTTTTATTTAGCAAGCTTAATTGGGCTGGTGCCCCATATATGCCATTTTAAACCACAAGTATAGATATGTTATTTATTTACATTTACTTACTTGGCTGATGCGTTTATCCAAGGCGACCTGCAACATTTATGATACAATTTTGGCTTTCCAATTCGAGCACAGGCAGGTCAAGTGACTTGGGTCTCGGGGTTTGAAGTCCAAAGCCTTAAACAGTACACCACACTACCTGCCTAAATTTAAATTAGTTTTAAAATGCTTCACTTAACAACACTCTTCCCCATGAACTTTGACTTGAAAACATACAGAATGTTTCAATATAGTTCTCATATGGTCTACACATTAGATTTGTATAGGAGACGCAGATAAAATTACTAGAGAGACAATCTTTAGAGTGGTTGGAACAGGAATGGCTCTAAGGCCAGAAAAGACAGAAACCAAAACATTGTAGTCAAATGCTAAAAATGTTCTGAACATTTCTTAGTTATCTTTGAGTAACTTAGGCATCTATCTTTAATCAGACAAAAATTAACCACAAAAGGACAACACCATGCAGCTGTCAAAATAACGTTTAAAAAAAGCAAAAAGGAAATTAACAGTTTCAATAACTAATAACACTAATTATGTCTACTGTCAGTCTCTTTTCAATCCATTCTTAACTTGGGAAATTATGAACACCACTTAAAGGACTGTGGGTAACTCTTCTAGGTACCACTCTGAGTGAAGTCCTAATAGAGTGCTGCCTACCTGCTTCCACTTACCGCTTATCAAAAGCACGGCTTTCTGCATAGCGTGAGCTAAAGCCTTACAGCTGTGTTTTAGACAGACTACTATGATTGCAAAATGGTGTTTCCTTTCCATGCAATAAAAGGGAACCTGAGTGTGCTGTGATGTTGAAACAAAGCAGTTTGTTCTTATCTAAGTATCAAATACATGGTGACTATGATTTTTTGGAGCACTTTGTCTCGAGGAAAGAAAATGAATGTATTGTTTCTTGTTGTGACAGCAATGCTTCCCATCATCTGCAAAGGTTTGTAAATCTTAATTTAATATTCCAATAATATTTATATTCTGAATTAATGTGAATGAAAAGAGCTTTTCAGAATCTATTGAATCTACATTTAACAAATTTCTCCAAATTTCTGAGTTTCTTTTTTATTTTTCTTGATGTTATGGTGTCATTTCATATTGTAATATTTATGGTATACTTGTATTCAAATGTATATGAGATGTAAGATTCTAGACTTGAGAGAAATAACTCTGAATGTAAAACTCAAATGCCTCTCAAAATATATGTGAAAGCAAATCGGTGGGTATGCTTTTGAAATCAGATGTGTGGTTTATTTGGCTGTTATAAGTTTTAATAAGCTACTTTGTCTATTAACTCAGAACATTACACTTTGCATGAAAACCAACAGATTCAGGCATTGGGAATGGTACAGAAAAGCTTAATATGACTGGCACAGATGGCTCTGTAGATATCAGCAGACTTGTGTTGTGCATTTTCAGGATCAGACTTTTCAAGCTTCATTGAATTTAATTTTTCTTTAAGGTGTTAATTTTTTTGTTGTTGTTGTTGTCTAAAATATTAAAGTTTCTTGATTACTAAAGTTTGTTCTGAGCATAAACCTTAGGATCTTGGCAAAGATAATTAGTTTATTTATTAATCATAGCTATTTTTATTTCCTAAATTATTATTGAAACTTGACAATAATAATTTGCTTTAAATGTTATATTCTTCTTGAATCCTAACTCACTTACCATAACACAATGCAATAAAGCTGTCCTAATTTAGTTACTATTATAGATAAAAAACAATTACTTTAAGACTAGGAATTCATTGTTTTAGAAGTTAGCAAGAATGTATTAATGTTGCCTTAATTTGTTATGAAAGAAAAAATGATTACTTCCTATTATTTATTTCTCTTACTTTGCTCCCTTGATGAGTAAGGGAATGGGGTTTCATATTTGGGTAAGATGTAGTAAACATGTTTTACCAATTTCAAATGAAGCCATTATAATGTGCAATGTTTAGCCTCATTTAAACAGATACTTTTTCCAGTTTTGGTTTTGTCCAGAGGTTCAAAAGTTTCACTCAGACACTCAGCATATTTCTGGCTGTAAGATGATTTAAGTTTTTGGAGAAAAATGGCAAATCTATTTTGGTTGATTTCTTTATCACTAGAATTCCCAAAGCCTATGAAAAAACTCGTAATCCCGGCCCACCTTAAATTCCTTCGCACCTCTCCGTCAGCATCTTTTGTTTTGTAAATGTGTTGATTTGCACAAGCAGCAAGCAGCCTGCTATCCCATCCCCTCACCCAGCACCGCAGTTCAGTTCGTAAAGAAGGTTCTCAGTGTTCAGTGTTTAACTTGGAGTGAATTGCCTCGAGCGGTAGAGCGTAAATAATATATCGTCATTTGAATACATACATTTCATGTATGTTCTGTGTCTACAACAATCTATATAAACACATTGTTAAAACAGAAACTTTTTCATGTTTTAGTAATAATTGACAGAATGTAGACATGAAGTGTATAATGTGTGAAGCCTGAAGTCCGAATATCAAATAAACACTTTCACAAAAGGTACAATTATAACAATTTCTGTGAAGTAATCTTCAGTAATGCCCAGTTACAGAAATAATAATTTCACAGTCCCAGAATGATTAATTTGAATTTAGAAAAGTATACACATGAATGTGAAGCAATATATTTTTAAGCAAGATGTTACTTTGCAGTTTGTGTATGTTCTTTGTAACAATTCAGAAATTACAAATTGATTGTTTATTTTACTGAATGAATGAATAATTTAGATGAAAACAAATTCTTTTTAGCTTTTTGGTGTTTTGTGCATTTTACATTTTCTTATCGTGTCTGATATTATTTACTAATAAGCCCAAAAATGGGCCACAATAAATTGGCTTCCATTTAGCAGTGAGTGTTGCTTGCCCGGGTGACTGTTATGCTTGTCATTAATTGTTAGTATAAATAGTTAATGAAGAGACCAAACTTCATAGAAAAAGTGAATGAAAAGCAAAGTGACAGGAGATAAGCATTGGAAGATATGATACAGAACAGATTACTTAATTCAGTGTTTCTCAACCTTTAAGTATTTTTGCGACCTGAGTTTTCATAACAGTTTTAATCGCGGGCGTGGCCCCCAACGTTTTTTTGAAAGGAGCCCACTAACACCAATTTGTTCTTTTTTAATTAATGATATATCATAGATACATATTTTATTATACCTGCTTAACTTTTATCAACATTTATCTAACTCTCTAATTTTTTTTCTAGTATCAGAATGTAGTTTAAGTTAATTTGTTTTGGTTTCAATAGATGTATTTCTCATATTTTCGATTCTTGTTTTCTTTTTTCACATCTTCACACCCCCCTTTTTGTTACTTTGCGCCCCCCCTAGGGGAACCTGCCCCACAGGTTGAGAACCACTGACTTAATCTATACTAATAAAAGGCAAAGCCCTCACTCACTCACTCACTCACTCACTCACTCACTCACTCAGGCAGAAATTTGGCAGGCTCATTCCTTACAGCTTACTTACAAAAGTTGGCCAGGTTTCATTTCGAAATTCTACGCCTAATGGTCATAACTGGAAGGTATTTTTCTCCATTAACTGTAATGGAGTTGAGCTGGAATGACGTGGGGCGGAGTTTTGTGTGACATCATCACGCCTCCCACGTAATCACGTGAACTGACTGTCACCGCAGTGCGTAGAAAACCAGGAAGACCTCCAAAAAGCGCTTAAGAAAACATGCATTATATAATTGAGAAGGCAGCGAAACAATAAGAAGTGAGCGAGTGACATATACTACCATATTCATGAGTGTTGCCAGCTCGGAAAGAAAGCAAGGTGTAAACCTAAACTTTAAATTAAGTTCATAGACAGGCTACCGCTGGCGTTTCACATACCCACAGGTAATGCGGGATACAAGTTTAATGAGAGGACGCAGGATATAAGCGAGAGTTTTGATCACTTTGTAACTAAGTTAAAATTGTAGGTGAAGGGGTGTGCTTATGCAAATTCGAGACTGTGTTTGTGGGGATTGACAGTTAAAGGCGGGTGGGGAGTCACGTCATCATCTCCCTCCCACCTCATTTTGCTCTGAGCTGAGCTCAGCTAACGCTGTCTTCGAAGCAACTTCGTCAGACTGCCACCAAATACTCACAGAAAAATCCACAAGTTAATACACACGCTGTCTCTAGAGTTTCTACACACTGAATCCTCCAGGCACTACTTACAAAAGGTCACATTGACAATCGTGTTACGTTATTTTTAAAATCTTTCCTTTTCTTAGCACAAGCACAGCTGAGAAGCTTGATGCATGTGCTCCATAACGTTAAAAATAATGCATTTAATCACACTTTGCATTACAAGCAAAGGGGAGCTTTTGTCAATGCATGATTTCCTGGTACACGATTACATTGATCAGCGCATCCGATTCATTTTACCCTCGCACCACCTTAGTTTGAGAAGAAGTATGAAAAAATATGAGGTTAACACAGAAAAACAGATCACCAATTCAAGCTTTATGAATAATCGATTCGCCATCAATAATTGTTTTGGTAAAGCCATCCTCCTTCCATTTTATAATTTTTCCGCCACTAGCCATGATTAAATGAACGGTAAAAAAGTAAGAGCAAAGCGAGGGTGACTTATTTAGGCAGGCATATATATGACAGCAACACTCATGACAATGTCAATCATGTTACGTTATTATTAAAATGTTTCCTTTTCTTTTTCATTACTTCTTTAACACACTACTTCTCCGCTGTAGGCGGGTATTTTGCTATATATATATATATATATATGAATGACCTCCAAAGAGCGCTGAGACTTTTGATATCATGAACGTGTCTGCAAACTGGGTCTCCTGCCCAGCAAAAGTCGAGCAGCCAGCGCGCATAGCTGTGCCGCCTTTGAGACGCTGACTGCGCTTCTGCCTTAAGTCAAAGTGAGCACTTTTAATTTTTTTCATCCTCCCCCTGCGCTATAGCCCAGACAAGTGCAAACACGGGACCCCTTTTCTACACCACGGCAAAATAATATTAAGGTGATTCACACTTTCTTTTGCACGTATACGATTATGAGGTCCTCACCTCGGATTATGAAGACACGCACAGGAGTGGAGGACTGACAGTGCCATCACAGCCGATTAATGGCGGGGCGCCTCACCAGTCTACACAAGACCCACCGACTGTCCCCAAAAGGCGCATCATAACGTCAGCAAACACATCTCTATACTATATAAAAGAAAAAGGCAACTTTCCTTTCTTTACACCTTTTTTCCTTTTATCCCAAACCAAAGCCTTTCTCTCTTAACACTGCAGAGGACACAAAACTAATTTTCTTTAAATGCCGGTAAGGCACATTACCAGAGGCACAAATTTGAACGTTCACATAGAAAATGTAATTTCAATGTACCTGTACTTCTTAAAACGTTAATGTTTTACTGTTTAATAACTTATAGACTATAATTTATTATTTTTCCCTTGCACTCAGTGACCAAACCTATACACACACATATAGACACATACAAACATACACACAAGTATATGTATGTGTATATATATATACACACACACACATACATACATACATACACACATATATATAATTTGTGTGTGTGTATGTATGTATGTGTGTGTATATATGATGTAGATAGGTATGTATGTATATATATATATATGTGTATATGTAGATATGTATATAGATATGTAGATATGAAGATATGTATGTGTATATATATATATATATATATATATATATATATGTATGTATGTATGTATGTATGTATGTATGTATGTATGTATGTGTGTGTGTGTGTGTGTGTGTGTGTGTGTGAAAACAGTAAAAAGGAGGCGTGTCAGACGTCGTGGTACATTTTCTGATGCAGCTGCTGAAAACAACTTCGTGATGCTGCCGCCAAATACACAAAACAATTACTTTGACAATCATGTTACATTATTTTTAAAATGTTTCCTTTTCTTTTTCATAACTTCTTTAACACATGACATCGCTGTGAAGCGCTGGTATTTTGCTATATATATATATATCACAGCGACACTCATAACAGTGACAAAACAATTACATTGACAATCATGTTACGTTATTTTCAAAATGTTTCCTTTTCTTTCTCTTTTCTTCTTTAACACACTACTTCTCCGCTGCCAAGCGCGGGTATATATATATATATATAGATAGATAGAGATATATATATATAGATAGATATGAGAACAACATATATATATATAGATACATAGATATATATATATATATATAGATAGATATGAGAACAACACTAATATCAATGACAAAACAATTACATTAACAACCATGTTACGTTATTTTTAAAATTTTTCCTTTTCTTTTCGTACCTTCTTTAACACACTACTTCTCCGCTGCGAAGCTTGGGTATTCTGCTAGTTGTACAGTGGTGTGAAAAACTATTTGCCCCCTTCCTGATTTCTTATTCTTTTGCATGTTTGTCACACAAAATGTTTCTGATCATCAAACACATTTAACCATTAGTCAAATATAACACAAGTAAACACAAAGTGCAGTTTTTAAATGATGTTTTTATTATTTAGGGAGAAAAAATCCAAACCTACATGGCCCTGTGTGAAAAGTAATTGCCCCTGAACCTAATAACTGGTTGGGCCACCCTTAGCAGCAATAACTGCAATCAAGCGTTTGATAACTTGCAATGAGTCTTTTACAGCTCTGGAGGAATTTTGGCCCACTCACCTTTGCAGAATTGTTGTAATTCAGCTTTATTTGAGGGTTTTCTAGCATGAACCGCCTTTTTAAGGTCATGCCATAGCATCTCAATTGGATTCAGGTCAGGACTTTGACTAGGCCACTCCAAAGTCTTCATTTTGTTTTTCTTCAGCCATTCAGAGGTGGATTTGCTGGTGTGTTTTGGGTCATTGTCCTGTTGCAGCACCCAAGATCGCTTCAGCTTGAGTTGACGAACAGATGGCCGGACATTCTCTTTCAGGATTTTTTGGTAGACAGTAGAATTCATGGTTCCATCTATCACAGCAAGCCTTCCAGGTCCTGAAGCAGCAAAACAACCCCAGACCATCACACTACCACCACCATATTTTACTGTTGGTATGATGTTCTTTTCTGAAATGCTGTGTTCCTTTTACGCCAGATGTAACGGGACATTTGCCTTCCAAAAGTTCAACTTTTGTCTCATCAGTCCACAAGGTATTTTCCCAAAAGTCTTGGCAATCATTGAGATGTTTCTTAGCAAAATTGAGACGAGCCCTAATGTTCTTTTGCTTAACAGTGGTTTGTGTCTTGGAAATCTGCCATGCAGGCCGTTTTGCCCAGTCTCTTTCTTATGGTGGAGTCGTGAAAACTGACCTTAATTGAGGCAAGTGAGGCCTGCAGTTCTTTAGACGTTGTCCTGGGGTCTTTTGTGACCTCTCGGATGAGTCGCCTCTGCGCTCTTGGGGTAATTTTGGTCGGCCGGCCACTCCTGGGAAGGTTCACCACTGTTCCATGTTTTTGCCATTTGTGGATAATGGCTCTCACTGTGGTTCACTGGAGTCCCAAAGCTTTAGAAATGGCTTTATAACCTTTACCAGACTGATAGATCTCAATTACTTCTGTTCTCATTTGTTCCTGAATTTCTTTGGATCTTGGCATGATGTCTAGCTTTTGAGGTGCTTTTGGTCTACTTCTCTGTGTCAGGCAGCTCCTATTTAAGTGATTTTTTGATTGAAATAGGTGTGGCAGTAATCAGGCCTGGGGGTGGCTACGGAAATTGAACTCAGGTGTGATACACCACAGTTAGGTTATTTTTTAACAAGGGGCAATTACTTTTTCATACAGGGCCATGTAGGTTTGGATTTTTTTTCTCCCTAAATAATAAAAACCATCATTTAAAAACTGCATTTTGTGTTTACTAGTGTTATATTTGACTCATAGTTAAATGTGTTTGATGATCAGAAACATTTTGTGTGACAAACATGCAAAAGAATAAGAAATCAGGAAGGGGGCAAATAGTTTTTCACACCACTGTATATAAATGCAAGTCTAATTCTAACTTACTCTTCTGAATATGAAAAAGATAAATAAAAAGGACAGCTAGTTAAACAAAGATACCAATTAAAGGTAAAAAACATCTTGGTTAATGTAAAACTGGTTGGAACAAAATTCTGCAGCCGCAGGGAGCTCCCAGGACTGAACTTGAGAACCAGCACACTAGACTACTTAACTAGAGTAGCATAACCCTTGATTGTACTGCAGATGAGCTCCCCATAACTGATCACTTTCTTATTTCATTCAATGTTAATCCTGAACTTTCCAACACTAAGCTTTCCCATCTCATGTCTTTCCTCAATATTAAGAATATTAACTTTGAGTCTTTTTCCTCTAGTATTAATTCCCTTATATACACTGATAATTTATCCACTCCTGAAGAACTGGTCTCACACTATAACACTGGACTTAATGGTATTCTTAACTCTGTCGCTCCATTAAAAACTAGATCTGTTTCTTTCTCCTTTTCTGCTCCCTGGTATTATACTCTCATTATTTCTTCCAATGAAGGAAACACCAAGTCATTGTTTTCACTACTTAACAATATCACACAGCCCCCGGATTCTTTACCTTCTCACCTTTACTCAACTGAATTTTGCAATTCCCTCATGTCGTTTTTAATGAAAAAATCCAGAAGATTCACCAGTCTCTCTGTACAGATTCCCCCTGTACTGCATTTGAATTTCACCCATCAACTCACTCATTTTCCTCTTTTCAGCTTCCTACCTTCTCAGAAATCTCAGATCTTGTCTGTAAGTCTAAGCCATCTACCTGTCGACTGGACCCACTCCCTACAGTTCTGTTCAAAGCCTGCCTCCCCTCTCTGATCCCCCTTATCTCTGTCATAATTCATTCTTCTCTCACTACTGGTACTGTTCCTTCATCTTTTAAAACTTCTGCAATAACCCCAATACTGAAAAAACCTGGTGCCGATCCGACTAATTTCAGTAATTTTCGTCCTATTTCAAATCTTCCTTTCATTTCCAAAATTCTTGAAAAAATAGTGGCTATTCAACTTCATTCTTATTTATCTCAAAATAATCTCTATGAACAGTTCCAGTCTGGTTTTTGTCCCCTACATAGTACAGAAACGGCACTTATAAAAATTACTAATGACTTTCTTATGGCAGCTGATTCTAGTTTAATTACTATTCTCATCCTTCTTGATCTGAGTGCAGCCTTTGGCACTATTTGTCACACTACTCAATAGATTATCTTCGATTGGCATTACCCACACTCCACTAGACTGGTTCAGATCCTACATCTCAGGTCACACTCAGTTTGTTCAACTTAAAACGTTCACATCCCAACCCACCACTGTTACTTCAGGTGTGCCCCAGGGCTCTGTCCTGGGCCCCCTCCTTTTCATTATTTACCTCCTTTCTCTTGGCAATATCTTTTGTAAATATAACATTAGCTTCCATTGTTATGCTGATGACACCCAGCTCTATCTCACTAGCAAACCTACTGCTTCCTTTCCAGCCTCCTCCCTTACTGATTGCATAGCAGAAATCAAATCCTGGTTTTCTTCAAACTTTCTTAAATTAAATAGGGACAAAACTAAGGTTCTCCACATTGGTACAAAATCAACATTACCCAAAACTGATCATTTTTCATTTGTTATTGACAATTTCTCTGTCTTCCCTTCCCCACAGGTTAAGAGTCTGGGTGTCATCCTTGACAGTACTTTATCCTTTCAGTCCCACATCAATAACATCTCCTGTCTGCATATTTCCACCTGCGTAACATTAATCGTATTTGACTCTCCTTCACTCCCCACACCACTGCTATCCTTGTTCATAGCCTTGTCACTTCTCGTCTGGATTATTGCAATTCCCTTTTCTTTGGTCTTTCTTGCAGATCTCTTTATAAGCTTCAACTGGTCCAGAATTCAGCTGCCCGCATCATTACTAGAACCCCCTCTATTCACCACATCACTCCTGTTTTGCAGCAGCTTCTTTGGCTTCCAGTTAAGTTCAATTCAAAATTCTCCTACTAACTTTTAAGGCTATCCACAACCTTGCCCCTCCATATCTGTCCGACATCTTCCATGTTGCCATTCCCTCCCATACCCTTAGATCCTCTTCCTCCATCCACTTGACTGTCCCTTTCGTCTGTCTTACCACTATGGGGAGCAGAGCATTCAGTTGCTCTGCTCCCCAGCTTTGGAACTCACTACCACCTGAGCTTAGAAATATTGAATCATTTTCACTTTTCAAATCTAAACTTAAAACTCATTTCTTTAAGATTGACTTTTCTCTTTGATTACAACTGCTCTGTCTGATTTTAACTTCTGTATTTTACTTTTGTTTATAATCTGTGCTTTGTCTATTGTTCTGTGTCCTTGAGTGTTTAGAAAGGTACAGTGCATCCGGAAAGTATTCACAGCGCATCACTTTTTCCACATTTTGTTATGTTACAGTCTTATTCCAAAATGGATTAAATTCATTTTTTTCCTCAGAATTCTACACACAACACCCCATAATGACAACGTGAAAAAAGTTTACCTGAGGTTTTTGCAAATTAATTCAAAATAAAAAAACTGAGTAATCACATGTACATAAGTATTCACAGCCTTTGCTCAATACTTTGTCGATGCACCTTTGGCAGCAATTACAGCCTCAAGTATTTTTGAATATGATGCCACAAGCTTGGCACACCTATCCTTGGCCAGTTTCGCCCATTCCTCTTTGCGGCACCTCTCAAGCTTCATCAGGTTGGATGGGAAGCGTTGGTGCACAGCCATTTTAAGATCTCTCCAGAGATGTTCAATCGGATTCAAGTCTGGGCTCTGGCTGGGCCACTCAAGGTCATTCACAGAGTTGTCCTGAAGCCACTCCTTTGATATCTTGGCTGTGTGCTTAGGGTCGTTGTCCTGCTGAAAGATGAACCGTCGCCCCAGTCTGAGGTCAAGAGTGCTCTGGAGCAGGTTTTCATCCAGGATGTCTCTGTACATTGCTGCAGTCATCTTCCCCTTTATCCTGAGTAGTCTCCCAGTTCCTGCCACTGAAAAACATCCCCACAGCATGATGCTGCCACCACCATGCTTCACTGTAGGGATGGTATTGGCCTGGTGATGAGCGGTGCCTGGTTTCCTCCAAACGTGATGCCTGGCATTCACACCAAAGAGTTCAATCTTTGTCTCATCAGACCATAGAATTTTGTTTCTCAATGTCTGAGAGTCCTTCAGGTGCCTTTTGGCAAACTCCAGATGGGCTGCCATGTGCCTTTTACTAAGGAGTGGCTTCCGTCTGGCCACTCTACCATACAGGCCTGATTGGTGGATTGCTGCAGAGATGGTTGTACTTCTGGAAGGTTCTCCTCTCTCCACAGAGGACCTCTGGAGCTCTGACAGAGTGACCATTGGGTCCTTCGTCACCTCCCTGTCTAAGGCTCTTCTCCCCCGATCACTCAGTTTAGATGGCCAGCCAGCTCTAGGAAGAGTCCTGGTGGTTTCGAACTTCTTCCACTTATGGATGATGGAGGCCATTGTGCTCTTTGGGGCCTTCAAAGCAGCAGAAATTTTTCTGTAACCTTCCCCAGATTTGTGCCTTGAGACAATCCTGTCTCGGAGGTCTACAGACAATTCCTTTGACTTCATGCTTGCTTTGTGCTCTGACATGAACTGTCAACTGTGGGACCTTATATAGACAGGTGTGTGCCTTTACAAATCATGTCCAATCAACTGAATTTACCACAGGTGGACTCCAATTAAGCTGCAGAACATCTCAAGGATGATCAGGGGAAACAGGATGCACCTGAGCTCAATTTTGAGCTACATGGCAAAGGCTGTGAATACTTATGTACATGCGATTTCTCAATTTTTTTATTTTTAATAAATTTGCAAAAATCTTAAGTAAACTTTTTTCACGTCATTATGGGGTGTTGTGTGTAGAATTCTGAGGAAAAAAATGAATTTAATCCATTTTAGAATAAGGCCGTAACATAACAAAATGTGGAAAAAGTGATGCACTGTGAATACTTTCTGGATGCACTGTACCTACAAATAAATAAAATGTATTATTATCTTATTATTAAACCTATTATTTGAACATGATCAATTTCCTATCATTATTAGTATTGTTGTTGTTGTTGTTATTGTTATTTTTTTGGTGAAACTTTAACATTATTATCAGAAAGCTACAAAGCATCATCATGATTTCCAAGGACACCACAATGCCATTTTGAGGCTTGGTGCCTTACAATTGTGATGTCATTCATTCTCAAATGTGACCTCCTACTCTATGCTGGGAGTAAGCTTAGGATGCTTCATAACTACTTGTCATGCCCTACTCTAGGGTAGGACAAATTCTTATCCTAGTCAGATTTTTAGTTTAATTCCTAGGAATAATTCTGATATGCTTGATAAATAGTGGCACAAGTGCCAAGGGATAACATGGCCTCACCTCATCCTAGTCAGGGACTGTATACTGCACTTTAGGAACTTGACTGGATTGTACTGACCACCTGCCAGTTCTTCCTGTTTCAACTAAATGAACAGCTGGGTTCCTTTTTCTCTGGCTCTCTGATGTGGTGATGTTAATATCTCCTGCTGTTCTGCAAAGCCTAAATGCCCCCTCTTTTCTTCTCCTTCTCTTCTCATAAATCTTGAGATTTGAACCACCAAAATCTTTTTGAAACAGAAACCTTCAGGCCTTGTCCTCACTAGTAATGCAAAAGATCACCACATAAACATTCCCAGATTATCTTCAGAGTGGTTGGTTCATTTTACATGCATGGGACGTGCATAACTATACAAAATAACTATTCATGGTGGCTCTAAAATCGCTACTGACCCCTACTCTCTTTTCTGTTCCTTTTTCCGGTTTCTTTGTGGTGGTGGCCTGCGCCACCACCACCTACTCAAAGCTTCATGATGCTCCAACAATGATGGACGGATTAAAAGGCAGAAGTCTACGTGACCATCATCATCATCAAGCCCTTCCGTGAGAACCCTAAATCCAAAGAGGACTGTTTCATTTATGTTAGGTAGAATGCCCAGAGGGGACTGGGCGGTCTCATGGTCTGGAATCCCTACAGATTTTATTTTTTCTCCAGCCGTCTGGAGTTTTTTTGTTTTTTCTGTCCCCCCTGGCCATTGAACCTTACTCTTATTCGATGTTAATGTTGATTTATTTTGTTTTATAATTGTGTCTTTCATTTTTCTATTCTTTAATATGTAAAGCACTTTGAGCTACTGTTTGTATGAAAATGTGCTATATAAATAAATGTTGTTGTTGTTGTTGTTGTTGTGCTTTTTATTACAGCTCTTTCTCAAATTGGCCAACATGTTTTGGCACTTTAACTTTAAAAAAGCAAGCCGTTTGTATTTACTATTTACAACAGCCACTAACATACACAGTATGCACTTGCCTTGAAAATTATTGTCTCAATTAAATCTGTTTTGAGAAATCTTCTGAAATGCTTTAAAAATGTGCTGACAGCTTGTTTTACCTTCACATAAAATAATTTCCAATTTTACTGATAAAATACAGTTTTGCTCCTTTACTTTTGCTTTCTTTTTCTGGTTCTTATCGTAAAGCCAGAGACAGAAGAATTACATAAGGATAGGAGAAGCAGAAGTGTAATACTGGTCTGTTGGAAAATAGGAATTACTGTAATACTGGAGCCCCAAAGCCCCAATACATATAGATATGGGTCACCAGTAGTGGTAAACCCTGTAATTGTGAAGGAAGCTGCAGAAAGGAATTCTTTCAAGGCATCAGCCTTAGTAAGGGGTCATGGGCAGAGATAGGAAGGCATGGCAACAGAGGAATTGTACATGGGACAGAACTGAGAACGTGGAGACATTATAAACCATGGATCACTTTAGAGGCTGTTTAAGCAGGATTCAGCATTGTGAAATAAGTACAGCTGAATAGTTGAATAGTAACTCAAAATTGAGCAAGCAAATCAAAAATAAAAAATATTATTCATTACTTTTATTTTCTTGTTTGTTATTTTCAGTTTTTCAGTTTTACGAGTAGTTTATTTAACCATTATTTTCATATGCTTTTGGAAGTCTATTTTGTTCCAGGTAAGACTTGCACACTGGATTTTTGTTGCAATATTTTTTTTCATATATTTTGTAATTCTATGATATCAGGTAACCTCACACTATTTAAAAATTTGGAACAAGCTGATCTAAAGTCTTATACATATGAAAGCCACCAATGAGGGCCACTGGATAATTCACCCAGACTAAAAGTACCACTTAGCATTGACAAGAAACCAACAGAAGATTCTGCAAATATCAATTTCCTAGCAAGTTTCTAATGGATTGGTAGGTTTTTGAAAATTGTTTTGCTGGATGTAAATATTTAAAGAAAACAGCAAAGCACTGTGATTGTTTATGGGTACTGACACCATGAAGATTTTAATTTCTTATTTCTTTATAGGCCAACATAAAGCTCCTGATACTGTCACTGAAAAGAAGGGAAATTCTGCTGTGCTGCCATCTAATTTTGCATATGAGCCATTGGCAAGCGGTGAAAAGATAAATAGTATATGGCTAAAAAATGATCATGTGGTAAAGAATGCAGAAATCGTGTTAAACTGTTCAGCATACACAAGAACATGCAGCAAGAACAAGGACAACCGATTTCAGTTAATAGGAAACATCTCTGACAAAAATGGCTCAGTGCTGCTAAAAGATCTGCAGTTATCAGATACGGGGCCATATTACTTCCGTCTGGAGTTCCCTGACAACAAATCAAAATCCTTTACATTCACGGAACCAACCAACCTAACAGTTCAAGGTAAAACAGTATATTTTTTATTTATAATAAAAGAAAGGAATGATTTAAAACTGCTGAATGAAGATTTCACTGTGAAAGTATCCATATGCACAAATATACTTCTTCCAAATGTCCAGCTTTCCTCAGTCACCTTTCCTGCTTTATAATTCTGTTAACTGGTACAGGACATTATGTTTTTTAGCCACCTGACTGAACAATCTGCTTGAAGAGTACACTACCACTCAAAGCAGACAGAGAGGACTGATACTAGAATTATAGTTGGATTATTAGGGATCACCATGTGCTTATCTATTGGTAATGCATCCATTTATTTTGTAATGAAAATAAGTAATTTGTGAATTGTGGCTCTCTTGCTTAGTATCTGTGAGTTTTAAATATATATTTATAATTCTCAGGACATTTTAATCCCATCCTGGATCCAATAGAGCCAGAGTTTACCACCAAAGCATTTAGCATAACACAAGAATCAGTCTCAGAATGGACGGCAGCCCACTGCAGGGTCCACTCACTCACGCTTTACAATATCAATTAATGTAAAATGTACTGACTTTGAATGTGGGAGGACATTCTGTGAAAATAAAAGAAATGACTTGGAAAAAATGTGCTGACTCCACACAGGAGGTGGACCTTTGAGGTAGCATAGCTAACCACTGCACCACCTAGCTGCCTTGTTCTAAAACATAGCACAATGGATTTCACAATGAGCCAGTTTGGCCACAAATCACCCTGTGTTTGCTTGTCTGACCCTTTACAGCTGATTCAGTTTAAGTTGTCAGCAGTGGTTTATGTAATATACAGTGCGTCTCATAAATTTGTCATGGTTTTCTGCAGGATTTTAATTGCTCTTTGCCAACTGTGAATTGCTTCTTGTAAAAGCTCAGTACAATACATGCATACCCTTACTGTGAAGTGTTTATCAGATAGATAGATAGATAGATAGATAGATAGATAGATAGATAGATAGATAGATAGATAGATAGATAGATATCATTGTTTTTGTTAAGAAGTTGATTTTGTCCCAAACACTGTGAAAGCTTATTTCCAACACTCATTTTTTAATTTCAATTGTGTTATTTTACAATCATGATTGGTTTATTTCAGCAATGTATTGCTTTTTCTGTGGTTATTCTGCCACATCTTTGAGGTTTTGATTCTTGCTCCAGACCCAATTCTGCACATTTTTAAATAACATAACAAGTTCAAATAACATAATGAGAAATAGAATTAAGGACATCAACAGTGTCCTAAAAAATAAACGGTCAAAAGAAAATGATTGTAAATGCAGTAATAACAGTAAAAATACAACCCCACCCTCACCCAACCACAAAATTTGCCTTTTTCAAAAGGTAAAAAGAAAACAGGCAGGCAAAACCTAGGAGGAAAATGCAGCCCAAACATTAGGCCCCAGACAGGAGTTGGACAGTGACAGTAATCAATGGTCATCTGGCTCCGCAGAATTTCTTTAAGATCACACCACTTTGTAACATATGAAGAGGATGAATCATGGCTCCTGGCCACTGAGACGTCTACGAAAGTAAGATTGAAAAATGAGGCTTGTCAAGATACAAAGGAGATACTTCATTACACTTACCTCAGAAGTCAGATATTAGAGCTGGGAATGACATTAGACCCGAGTTGATCATGTTCTAGTAAAACATTCAAAAAACCAATATGGACGTGTCCAGAAGAAATCTTTTATTGAGCTTGCTCCATCAGAAGAAATACTGTAGCATTTGAATATAATGCACCGCGTGGTAGTTTGCACATCCAAACACCATAGCAATATGTCCACAGATAGAAGTTGAACAGTACTATGTGTACGACTTAGCTAACGAAACACAAATAGACAGAAGTCCTAATAAAGAATATAATACAGGGGTGTCCAACTCCGGTCCTGGTGGGCCACAGTGACTGCAGGTTACTAACCATCATCTTACTTAGTGAGCTGTTTTTGCTGCTGATTAATTTGTTTTGCCTTAGTTTTTAATAGACATGACTCAGACCTCTTAATTGTTTCTTTTTCCTTAATAAGCATCTGGACAAAATTCAGACACAAAACAATTTGCCACATGACCAGCTAACCTGAAAATAAAGAAAGGTGAAGGTCTCTGTCATGTTCATCTGCTAAGGTCACCAAAACATCTTGATGGTGGTTTTAAAAAAAACAGAAAATCAGCAGTCTACTGTGGCAGAATGAGAGCAGCAACAAGTCATAATATTCAATAACAGCTTTAATTCACAGCAAGAATTGGCTCTCATTAAGAAACTGGAGTGAAATTGGCTGTGAGTTTGACATTCCAATTTAGCTGGTCATCTGTTGGTTTGTTTCACATCTCATTTCTGTTTGGCTGCCATTTAATGAAGAAACTAATCAATTCAGAGGACTGAATCCTTAAAAATTAAAATGAAGGGAAAAGGAGTTAATTAGCAGTGAAAACTGCTCACTGATTAGGAAAAGGGTTGGAATGAAAACCTGCAGCCACTTTGGCCTACCAGGAGTGGAGCTGGACACCCCTGGTATAATACTACAGCTTTCACAAAAGTTGCCATACATGCGGGCGGTATACGTTGCCATTTTGGATTGACATTATGATCTGAAGTTGGACAACCTTGGGCTTGACACACCAGCATCGAGTTTTCAAGATGGAAGTCCAACTTAAGGGAACATTCCTATTGAAAATTCCAACTAGGAATTTTCGACTTCCTACTTCAAATTGAATGCAATAAATATAAACCTAAGGTTTCCAGTAAGAACCTAAGAAAGTTTTCACACCTGTTAGGCTTAGAGAAAACAGCCTCTGCTGGATAAAAGTGAGAGAGAGATGACAGGTCCAGTAAGATAAACATTTGAGGAAGGGAAGGGATATTAATGTGAAAAACAGTAGACAGAAATTTTGCAACAGACAACTACAAAGCTGAGACTGGGCGGCACTCCCAAAACATATGCAATAAAGTACCTGTGATGCTCACCTGGCAGAATAGACAATACAGATCATTGTACAGAAGCACAGCAAAATGCTTTCTGGGAGTAGAATAAGTACAATGAACAATCCTAAACTGAATTTTTTGAAGATTGGGGTTCTTAGATGAAAAAAAAAAAATACTACTAAAATAGATTTTAAAGAAGGTGGGGGTTCTAAGGGAAGGTCCTGCTGTTGAGCACAGAGAATTGGTAAATGTCGATATGAGGCCTTGCAGAGATGAGTGTATAGTGATGCCACAGATCTCGAGGTAGAGGATAGAGAGTTTCAAAAATTGTAGAGTTGATCAGAAGAAAGAGAGGTGCAGACCCCATTCCGTAGATAACTATGCACCCAGTCATCAAGTGTAGGCATACATCTGATATACAGCAGGTACCTGTATTTGTCCATTCAAAAGTAAAAATATACAGTATATCCAGATGATTGAATAAAAATTAGAGTCCCTTCAAATGTGTACAAAGTACTAAGGACCCTGATTTTCAGCAGTGTGCAACCTGGGAAGAATCTCTGGGAGGGTCACCAGCCTATCACAGAGGAAGGTGTCACCTGAATCCACACTCACTCACATTGTGTCAATTAACATCTGCTAAACAACAATGGTCAGTGATTGGTATAACGTTATGTTTGCATAATGAGTGGCGTCACTCCATATATAAGATCATCCATCCATTCTTTTTTTCTCAGCTGCAGAGGAACACCAGCTTAAAAAAATCTTTTCTTTCCATCTTAATGCTGCACAGGACTCGGTTTTTCATACCTTCACCAAAATGGAGTGTAAACTGCATTATAAAGTAGACGGATGTGTTGGGTTCAAGTTTTAGCAGTAGCAGGAAATAAAAGCACTTTTGATATTTTATAAACATAAAATGAGATGATTTTCAATGTGGTGGAATTCAAACATGTTAATTAATGAACGAAACTTATCCGCTACCAGAAGTTCCTCTGAGTCAGTAATCGGGCAGGAAACACCTTGTCCATCTGCATCATTACTATTATCCTTTCAGCAAATTCTTGAAGAGGGAGCATTCATCACAGCAGTCTGTTACATAATGATCAAAATGGTCAGAGAAATAAGGGTAGAGGTCTATTTTATAACAAATGAGTTTGCATAACAGTGCTGAATTAATCCTTACGTATCATATTCTGAGTGGTTAAAAGACACGAGGTGTTTTAGCATACAGCACAACCAGCCTAAAATAAAAGTCTTTCTCCATTATATCCTTGTTCTTCACTATCACTTGAATTCAGCTCTTAGTCTGTTTTGAAAACTATATATATGCCAACTTGCAAGTCTTACTATATGAATGAAAGAACATTATATTAGCCAGTTTCTTGAACCCTCCCCCTGGAACATTCTGCTTGTTTACTTGACCATTACAGCAGTCTTTTTATGACATTTCTAAAACAAATGTGTATATACAGTTCAACATGCACTGCAAACAAAAATACTTAACTGCTGTCATCTCTATAACTTGTCCCGATCATTGTATGTATGAAATATGTGATTTTTCTACTTCCAAACACTTTCATGTTATGTTGAATCGAGAGTCTAACACTACCAAATAACTCACACACTCATACAAACACACACAAAAACAGTGATGATGTGTTCTGTCATTTTATGCTGCCTTATTACATTTTCCTGCTGTGGGCGTCAAAAGAACAGGAAGCAAGATGTGGCAGATACAGGTGACAAATCACGATTCCAGTCAGATTCTGCTCTTTTTACTGAAAAAAATTGGATAATGTATAGGGCCAGAATTAAAAAGATAAAACATGGTTGGAAGTGTATGTTTGTGATAAATACAGTGGTGTGAGAAACTATTTGCCCCCTTCCTGATTTCTTATTCTTTTGCATGTTTGTCACACAAAATGTTTCTGATCATCAAACACATTTAACCATTAGTCAAATATAACACAAGTAAACATAAAATGCAGTTTTTAAATGATGTTTTTTATTATTTAGGGAGAAAAAAAATCCAAACCTACATGGCCCTGTGTGAAAAAGTAATTGCCCCCTGAACCTAATAACTGGTTGGGCCACCCTTAGCAGCAATAACTGCAATCAAGCGTTTGCGATAACTTGCAATGGGTCTTTTACAGCACTCTGGAGGAATTTTGGCCCACTCATCTTTGCAGAATTATTGTAATTCAGCTTTATTTGAGGGTTTTCTAGCATGAACCGCCTTTTTAAGGTCATGCCATAGCATCTCAATTGGATTCAGGTCAGGACTTTGACTAGGCCACTCCAAAGTCTTCATTTTGTTTTTCTTCAGCCATTCAGAGGTGGATTTGCTGGTGTGTTTTGGGTCATTGTCCTGTTGCAGCACCCAAGATCGCTTCAGCTTGAGTTGACGAACAGATGGCCGGACATTCTCCTTCAGGATTTTTTGGTAGACAATAGAATTCATGGTTCCATCTATCACAGCAAGCCTTCCAGATCCTGAAGCAGCAAATCAACCCCAGACCATCACACTACCACCACCATATTTTACTGTTGGTATGATGTTCTTTTTCTGAAGTGCTGTGTTCCTTTTATGCCAGATGTAACGGGACATTTGCCTTCCAAAAAGTTCAACTTTTGTCTCATCAGTCCACAAGGTATTTTCCCAAAAGTCTTGGCAATAATTGAGATGTTTCTTAGCAAAACTGAGATGAGCCCTAATGTTCTTTTTGCTTAACAGTGGTTTGCGTCTTGGAAATCTGCCAATGCAGGCTGTTTTTGCCCAGTCTCTTTCTTATGGTGGAGTCGTGAACACTGAACTTAATTGAGGCAAGTGAGGCCTGCAGTTCTTTAGACGTTGTCCTGGGGTCTTTTGTGACCTCTCGGATGAGTCGTCTCTGTGCTCTTGGGGTAATTTTGGTCGGGCCGGCCACTCCTGGGAAAGTTCACCACTATTCTATGTTTTTGCCATTTGTGGATAATGGCTCTCACTGTGGTTCACTGGAGTACCAAAGCTTTAGAAATGGCTTTATAACCTTTACCAGACTGATAGATCTCAATTACTTCTGTTCTCATTTGTTCCTGAATTTCTTTGGATCTTGGCATGATGTCTAGCTTTTGAGGTGCTTTTGGTCTACTTCTCTGTGTCAGGCAGCTCCTATTTAAGTGATTTCTTGATTGAAACAGGTGTGGCAGTAATCGGGCCTGGGGGTGGCTACGGAAATTGAACTCGGGTGTGATACACCACAGTTAGGTTATTTTTTAACAAGGGGCAATTACTTTTTCACACAGGGCCATGTAGGTTTGGATTTTTTCTCCCTAAATAATAAAACCATCATTTAAAAACTGCATTTTGTGTTTACTTGTGTTATATTTGACTAATGGTTAAATGTGTTTGATGATCAGAAACATTTTGTGTGACAAACATGCAAAAGAATAAGAAATCAGGAGGGGGGCAAATAGTTTTTCACAGCACTGTACTTGTGATAAAAGACATTTGAAATTAACTTTCTGAACTATGATTTAAATATTTTCTCTTTACGTTTGGTATTACTGACATATTACATCTGTGTCAAATTTACATATCACATATTTCTACCCACAGTTTCAAGCCTGTTCCTTTTTTACAACACTAGAAAAAGATTAAGATAAATACATCTATAACTATTTCACATTAATGTGAATTCAGTCAGTTATACTACTACTGTATATAGTTAACAAACTTTTTACCTCAAATGAAAACCATGGCAGGAGATTTTAAAGGGAAAGATATTAATATCTAACTGCACTCTGTAATGGGAGGAGACACTGGGCATATGTTCTGACCATGATAGTTTGTGTTACATTTCCCAGATGGAACTATAAAGTGGATGGACAGGAGGACACAGCCTTCGAAGACTGCATGCTCCCCCGATACTCTAGGTGGCAGCATCCCTGGGCTGGTGCAAACATGCACATACCTGCAGGGCATACAGGGAACTGTAGTCCCATTGGGAAGCCCTGCTGGATTCTGTGGGTACCGCCATGGGGAGTTGCAGGCAAAGTTTGCCCCTACTTTGAGGGGCTCTTGCCTGACCTGGAGGTGCTTCATTTGTGCAATGACCTGGCACCAAAAGTACTCTCAGATCCAGCGTAAAAGGGGACTCCTCATCTCATCAGGGGAGTTGGAGTTGATAATGGAGTGAGGCAGAGCTCACCTGGGAGGATTGAAGGATAAAGAGAAAAAACTAATGAAGAAGAAGAAGGAGGATGATTGTTTGAAGAGCCTTTACAAGGGTATTTTGTAAAATAAAAGACCCAGGACTGTTTTTGTAATTGTGTCAAGGGTTTGGGACCTTGATACTCCCCCAAGTGGTCACAACTGGCAAAAAACAGTCATTTTAGATGGCTCTGAATTTCATGGTTGCATACATTTTTAAAAACCAACAAACATAATTCAAAGAGCGCAAATACAAAAAAAATCATAATCATGAAATGTTCCCAGAGTAGAATTTGGTGACACTTGATATCACAGCTTATCATATTTTTCTGTTAGGATGTACTGTACATTAACATATAAGCCACAACTGAAAGAAATCCTGCAAATCCACAGAAAATGCTGTAAAATGTACAAGTACAAATAGTATGTTGTAAGTACGTCAAAATAAATGCATCTTAAAATATGCAAAACATCCATCTATTATCCAACGCGCTATATCCTAACTACAGAGTCACGGGGGTCTGCTGGAGCCAATCCCAGCCAACACAGGATGCAAGGCAGGAACAAACCCCGGGCAGGGCAACAGCCCACTGCAGGGCGCATACACACAAACACACACACCAAGCACACAACAAGGACAATTTAGAATCGCCAATGCACCGAACCTGCATGTCTTTGGACTCTGGGAGGAAACCGGAGCACCAGGAGGAAACCCACACAGACACGGGGAGAACATGCAAACTCCACACAGGGCGGACCTGGGAAGCGAACCCGGGTCTCCTAACTGCGAGGCAGCAGTGCTACCACTGCACCACCCTTATGCAAAACATACTTTTTAGAAACAAATATATTCAAAATAAATTCTGTAAATTTCATTACTAGTAGCGACACACTCAGAATAACGTTTCAAATGCTGTTTATTTGGAACCCTGTTTAACCAACTCTCCCTATTTAGAGTGTTTTTTAAACCACACCCTTCCCTCAGGATGTCATACGTCCCAAAAGACGCAGACCATAGCAATCAACACCTGAACATAAAGTAATCGACAAAAGCATTATTGAACAATCATATACAACACTGAACCCATATAATAATGGATATCAGTGCTTCGCACATGCTGGCTGAGATATGCACCAAGTGGTCCAGCCACACAAGATTTAAGAAGATTGTCTACACATCATTATCTCTGTGATTGTTTCACTTGTGCAAATACCAGACAGCACTGATTGAACCTCAGGGTTAGGCAGTGTGGGTTGGGGTAGCAAAGTGGATGTGTAGAAAGTGCTTCAGCATGAAGTGATAGTCTCATTATCTGTAAGCATGCTCAGCTCAACTACAGTATGTGGAAGCCCTAAATGAGATCTCTGAAATGTTTCTCAGGCATTAAAAAAATAAAGTGAAGACTAGATAGTCTTTTGAAGAAACAAAACATTAACTTTTAATTCTTTTTGAATGAAATTAAGTTAATATAACCTGTACAGGTTTCTTTTATTAAATGCATCCCGGCAATGTCTTTTCTTTCTTTTTTCCTTTTTAAAAATATAATCCAGTACTTTAACACTCTACTTCACACAAGCAAAGCTGGTGTGTCACTCAATAAATACAGGATGTTGTAAATGGAAGCTGTGCAAAGGCAGTGCTAAAGAATGCTCTTGTTTCTGATGTACAATTAGTACAAATTTCTTCTCAAAATCAAGTGTAAATGTGTACCTTTAGACAGATTTCTGATCTCACCTTGGTTTCGATTCTAAATATTACCAAAGGCTGCCCATATCTTTGAAGCAGATGAAGGTTATTCAGTATTTAGATATAAAACAAAGGTAAAACAGACGTCTCTGGGTTTCTTCACATTATACTGTGCTAGCTGTGCTACCCGTCTAAGACAGTGTCAAAAGAATGGACAGAACGCCACAAAACGGTTTGGAGTAGCCACTCCATACAATGTAAGTTGGGTTCAAAAAGGTTTAAGAAATCGGGTTTCACACTAAGTTCAAGACAGAACTGATTTACAGGATACAACATGCCAGTTTTAAGTTCAGGCAGAGGAAGTGAGACCATTGGAGTCAGAACTGGAAATGAGGTCACCAGGGCTGGAACTGGAAGTGATGCCATTGGGCCCAGAACCGGAAGTGACATCATCAGGGCCAGGCAGAATTTACATAACTGGTCAGCAGATGAAATAGAAAAAGGATTAGTGCAATTCTCTACCCCCTGGTCTGGCGTAGAATTACCCTCATTTGAGCCCTTTAGCTGCCTGATAGACAGACCATAGACCCCAATGTTAACATTTGCAGTGCACTATATGTCTCTGTTATATGGCAATTAGTATGGGATTCGTAGAAGCAGTGTTAATGTTTGTGATGCATCATCTTTTGGAATGACAGAGACATAGCAACGAGACTGACAGACGCACACACCTGTTCGTTTATTAAGGTAGATGTTTAAGTATGTGGTCTCTTTTTTAGTTGCAGTACACAATTCAATTTTTTTAACAATCAGCTAATATTTAATTGCTTCTTGTGCTGCAAATCAACAACGATCATGCTTTTCTGCATGTGTGTAGACAAACAAACTAGGCTTGCTCAACAGTTCTCTTATTCAAAAAAGATTCTGGGCCAAGTGATCGGTACTGCCACCCCTTGTCTGAATGCCCCATAATCCAAAGCAAGACCATCTATCCATAAAATCACAATCCATGAT
Source organism: Polypterus senegalus (assembly GCF_016835505.1). Taxonomy (NCBI): domain Eukaryota; kingdom Metazoa; phylum Chordata; class Cladistia; order Polypteriformes; family Polypteridae; genus Polypterus; species Polypterus senegalus. The sequence goes on from NC_053157.1 coordinate 51,221,994, forward strand.
TTAAATGGAACATGAGCACTAAAAAGTCAATCATGCATGTGTATCTGCGTGTTTGTGTGTGTGTTTCATCTGCATCCATACTTCCAAAATAGTTTTGAGAAAGCTCTAAAAAATGCTCCTGTCTCTTGTACACTGTTGGCCTAAATGCCCTGTCCCAATCAAATATATGTGTGTGTCCTTAAATGGATTATCAATTGTGCCCTGGTTTAAATTCTAAATGTACAAAAGTCTTCCAATATGTTTGAAACTAGCAGTTAGTTCAGTAATCGGTTAAACGTAGGCTACAGTACAGTATGTCTACAATGCAGCTAAATTCCATTTTTTTACTGTAAGCATGCTCAGCTCAACTACAGTATGTGGAAGCCCTAAATGAGATCTCTGAAATGTTTCTCAGGCATTAAAAAAATAAAGTGAAGACTAGTCTTTTGAAGAAACAAAACATTAACTTTTAATTCTTTTTGAATGAAATTAAGTTAATATAACCTGTCTTGTGATACGAGGTGTGGCAGAAAAGTAATGAGACTGATTTTTTATTTACCAAAGTTTTTATTTTTTTCAAACATCAATGTTATCCCCTTCAAAGTAGTTCCCTTGGGCAGCTACACACCAATGGAGACGTTGTTCCCACTGTTGGTAGCAGCGCTGGAAGTCTTCAACCGGTATGGTCTTCAGCATGTCCGTTACACTCTTTTGAATGTTTTCTAAAGTCCCAAAATGACGTCCTTTGAGGACATTTTTCAGTTTAGGAAAAAGGAAAAAGTCACATGGACTGAGGTCAGGTGAATAAGGGGGCTGGGGAACCACAGGAATGCCTTTTGAGGTCAAAAATTCTGTTATGGAGAGGGCAGTTTTTCGGCACCATTTTGGCACAGACCTTTCGCATGTGCAAATGTTCAGTCAAAATTTGATGAACGGTAAATCTGTTCAAATTTAATTGTTCACTCAACATTCTTAATGTTAAACGACGGTCTGATCTCACAAGAGTGTTCACACATTCGATGTTTTCATTGGTTTTCGAAGTTGAAGTCCTCCCTGAACGGTGTTCATCTTCAACGTGTTTTCTGCCTTCCAAAAATGATTTGTGCCAGCGAAAAACTTGAGCTCGGGATAAAGAATCCCCATAGGCCTGTTTTAACTTTTCAAACGTCACACTTGCCGTTTAATGGCACAATGTTGCTCCAAATTCCGCTGTTCCATTTTGCGTGATGCACAACCAAAAACACAACTTCGCTAATAGCAGTCACAAAAATCACGTAGTTAACGGAAGGAGTTGAAACTCGCACTGAGCTATGAGAGGGTACTGATACACGTGCTCTATCAAGGAGAACAGCGCAGCGTTGCCAGATCGCTTGCAGTGTTGCCAGTCTCATTACTTTTCTGCCACACCTCGTATATCAAAAGAAAAGTAAAAATGAAGGCTTGGTAACCCTGATTATTGGTGGTGAATTGAAAAAGAGCAAAGAAAAGAGCGCATGTGGGTGCAAAATAACAGCTTCAACTGTGAGCAAACACAAGGTGGTTGAAGTAAGTTCTGACTCCATCATTGTCAGCCATGGGCCCTTAATGAATGCCCACTTCCTGTTGCTTTCAGGTCTTTATAGTTTACCTCGGAGAAAGCAGGAACTCTGCAGTCAATCTGGCTGAGATCCCTCTAAAAACAACAAGTTCTTAGCACCCCTCTTGACTCAGCGTGGTATTGCTTACCACACTGGAGCCCTGAACATGTCATTGAAGCATTAATGTATGGCAATCTTTTTAAGGAAGTGTAAACAGCAAAAAAAAAAAAAAAAATGGAAATTAGAAATTAGAATATTCCAAATGGGATATAGGCCAGAAAAACTAGGCAAGGAAACTATAAAACCTTTGACTAAGAACTACAACACCAAGCAACATCTTTTTAAATAAAGATATTTAAATTAGTATATTCTTTGTACAAGACAGGCACACAAATTTAAAAAATGGCAGAAAAGACAAAAAGGGTTTGCCAAAAATCCCATTTAAGTCCCATAAATCAACAGAAACAAAACTCAGAAATCAGGAAAAAAAAAATCATACTCACAAATCATTCTTAAAAACAAAAAATCAACCACAAAGGGACTTGTTTCTCAGTCTGCCTTTATAAGAACAGGGCGATCCCTTAGCAGTGACTTAAAGGTGGACACGTCTCTTTGGGATCCACGCACAAAATACAAAGGCCATACAAGAACACTACTAAGTACATGAATAATAAATAATAAACAAACAATGAAAACGTAAAGAACATAAATACAGTGAATTTTTGAAAAGTAATACCTTACAATGAACAAAAAAGACAAAAAAAGAAAATAAATGTAAGCCGGGGAACACACCTTGGAATAACACAAGGCAACGTTGGCACAGGTAAATTAAATATCAATGGGCAATAAATTAATCCCTGGAGGACACAGCAAGGTTTTTGAGGAATAAACGCCCAATACAACAAAAGAGTTACGACCACAAAGTTATGACTTGCACCAGTCTAAAAACAGATCCCAGTAGTCTCACTCTGTGTTGCAAATAATCAAGTAAACTTTAATGTTCAACAGTATCAAAGGCCAGACTGCGATGAAGATGAACAAAAACAAAAAAAGTTAATTGAATGCTTTTTAACTCTGAGGTATTTAGGGGACTCCTATGAAAGGTTCTGAATACAGAATGGAATTTTCATTAATACCACGTATAGTAAGATAATTATTCATCTGAAGGTCCACTACTTTCTCAGTAATTTTGCCAAGAAAAGAAAGTTAAGAAAGAGGTACCGTATGTAGTTTTTCAGCACTGTCTGGTCAAGACTGCTTTTTCTAATAGCAGTTTAACTTTAGCAGAATCAAACATTAACCTAACACGTATGCCTATGGGATGTGGAAGAAAAAGCATACTACCTGAAGAAAGCCCACACAATAATGAGAAGAAATTATTAATTCCACACAGACAGAAACTAGAAACTAGGGGACCAACTTAGGACTCTGTGAAGCAGCAGCACTGATCATTACACTGCCCCACTCGGTTTCATACCCACATAATCAAATTTGGATAAAGAGTATGAGTGAAGCCCTACAAGAGCCTTACATGTATAAAACAGTTCACCACAGTGCACAAACAAATGCAATCCTCCTCATGCACTTGATGGGAAGGCTAATATCACCATCAGCTTTACAACATGTGTTAGGTCCTTAGGCAGCTCAAGAAAGGAAACGCTCAGTAATTCTAAGATAGATAGATAGATATGCCTCCAAGGTGAAATTAAAACTTTACAGAATACATAAACATTATATTAAACTAACAGCAACCCCCCAAACACACATAACAACTTGTAGCTTAGATAATAGAGAGTTGCTGTTGCAGTCCATAACAGGTGTGTAAGTGGCAGAAAGATGGTCAGACCTGTCCAGATGTACATTTAAAGGCCTTAACATTTGAATACAGCATGTCCAGGTTGTTTTACCCACAAAATTAACCTGCCATTAGAAGTTTGTTCCATCTAAAGTGCCCTGGTTGAAGTCGTGCACCTTCATAAAGACTCATCGATAGAGTGTTGTTAACACAACTTTTTGCATTTAATACACACCTAAATATTCAGTGTGTTCAAAATACTGGTTTTGTGAGTAATCAAAAGCCTAGCTTGTTTGATTCAAACAATGCAAGTCATAATATCTCACTTGATTTATTTCCCCTTCACCTTCTGATTCTCTTATTTTTCCAGGATCTCCTGAAATTTTGAAATTGGACGTTACTTATGAGTTTTTCAGACCTACAGAAGTTGTCTGCCTGGCTGAAGGAAACCCACTGCCCAATCTGACATTGAACTTCGAATTGGCACAGACAGGGCAGAAATATCAGGCTGAGAACCTAACCATCCACACGGCAAATGAATTTCAAATAAGGGGAGAGATTCAGAATCCAACTGGTCAACAGTACATTTGCAATGCTACAAACCAAATTGGAACACAACAAAAAACAGTTTATGTTGGAATTCCTCATTCAGTTTTCATAATACTTACAGTTTTCATATTAATTTTTTTGCTGTTGGCTTGCTTAGTCTACTGGAAGTTTAAAGGTAAGCCTCTTGTGTAGGTTTAACTAATTTGGTAGGTTTTGTTTATTTTGAATGTTGCAGAGTGATGCCAAAATGTCCACATATACTGTAAATGAATTTGTTGCCTGGAAACTCAAGTACAGTACATGGTGCACATGTCAAAGCAAATTAAAGGATGATGCAACGTTTATAGCAGTTTTATATCTGTTATTAAAATTTAGAGTACAATCTGTAGCTAGTCCACCCACAAATCCTTTTTGTTGAGTCTTTGAATATTTTGACAGTATTTTTTTTTCCTGGAATTCCCAAACTCACCAATGTAATGTGACCTCTGCTTAGCTTCTGGGACATCTCAGCACAGCTATAAGAGTAAAGCAATTGATGAAAACACAGTAATCTCACCTAAAGTTCTAGAGCTTGATGGCTGAGATTACTACCACAGGACAATGTGGTGCCATTATATTGATTAAAATACTATAACATGCATGGGATTGTTGCCAACAAATTCTTTAGAACTAAAACGAGTGAGTAAATACTCTAACTAAGGACATAGACCAGTAACATAGAGCAGTATATATTTTTGGGGGTCTGTGCTACATGTAGGACCCACTAACTGGTAACATACCAAAAAGGGCATTGTGCTACAAAAAGTTTTAACAACTGCCCACCTAGTCATATTATATTGGTGATCAAATACATTTTCAAATGCAAATGTATTAAGCATTCATTGACTTTACAAGGCCTATGTTTCCAATGGCCTGTTGCCATTCAGTTTATAAGTCTTCCTTAACATCTGCTACTCACTGTTCACCTACTAATCATATAACACTTACAACTTACAAAAGTAACTTGTTGGGTGTGGCAGTTTCTTAAATCTAGTTATCAAAAGTGTATTTGTGATCAGTTCTAAAAGACAGTGGTCTTACATCTTGCTATTGATTAGCATTCTTCTGTTATATTAGGTAAGCTGTGTGTGTTTGTGTGAGACTAATGTCTTTCTAACATTCATAATTTACAGGGGCAAAAAAAGCATCAAGGTAAGAATTTACATCTGATCAATTAATTGCTACTTATGATAGCATACACTATTAAAGGGAGGGAGAGTATCAATTTTAATTAAATAAAACTGTTAAATTCTTTTTTTTATTTTAATTTAACATTTTCAAATAAGAATGTCATGAATCTATTGTTAGGCAGTTTCACACCTGTCAGGTAGCATAACAAAAGAACAAATAATACCAGTCATTTGACCATTATTGGTTACTATAATTTGCACAAAAGTGTGTGGCAGAGATTTCAGAATTTATGATTTTGCTGGGCTTGCAGGGCAGCAGGAGTGAGTGTAGACATCCTTGCATACGCACACTCCTCTTTTCAACCATCAATTTTATGAACTAAGTTAACCACAAATCAGGCTTGTGGGTACTGGGCAGACAGAGCCTATTATAACAGCATTACAAGAAAGGCAGGAAACAATCTTAGACTAAGAGCGCACTGCTGGAGGAAAAAAAACCCACACAGACACAGGGAGAATGTGCAAACTGTACACAAAGAGATATGGATAGACTTAAATCTGAAAGAGTGAGGAAACAACACTAATTACTGGGCCAGAGTTAAACCCAGTTAGAAAAATAATCATGCAAAATGTGTTTCTCCACTTTTGCACTACATACTGTAGGTGTGAGAATACCAGAAACTGTTTGCTAGGACACCATGGGACACGGAGTGTTCCTTTATTTGTAGCTGCTGGATGTGTTTAAATGCCCAGTCCTCAATATAGGATAGTCAGAAACAAGGGAAATCTTCCTGAATATTTTTTTTCTTAATTAAATTAAATTTTCTTCTTGGGGGCAATAAAATTGAAAGTAATTGAACAGCTAAGATGTTTATACCATTTTACAGCATGAGTGCGAAAGCTTAAGTAAAATTTCAATATCTCTAATGTAAGTATAGGAGAGCTCAGACTGGAGGCATTGAGGAGCTTAGCAATGCAAGAACCTTTAGGTGATAGTAAAGAGTATAGGTTTGAAGTGGATCCTAGTGACAATTGCAAACTTGTGGCAATTAAATCAGATAGGTAGAATTTACACTGTCACACACATGTGCTTACGGGGCTGTCGAAGGGCCTAAATGAGCGTGAAAGAACAAAAGATAGAGGACTGGACTGGAGTGTTAATGCATTTTTTTTCTACCTACAGAAAACCAGAAGACTAACAAATACATTCCATCCTCTGAGCACACACAATAGCACCACTTCCTGCTTCCCTGAAGACTCTTCCTTTGGTCCCTCTTTGATGACTTCACTATCGGCCCCAGAACAATGACCTAAATTCTGGCTACACACATTGACATCATTTCCTCCCAGACTAAAGCCCATTTCCTGTTTGTTGATATAAAAGAACCGTGGATGCTACTCTTTCTGTCAAATTCCTGTAATTATAAATTTTGACCGTGGTATCAGTCTAGCAAATCACTCAGGACCACTGAGATTATATGGGTAATTCCCCAACCCTTGACCTGTTTTCTCCTGTTGTTTGTACCATTACAACACAAGTCAAGTAGCTGCATATAGAATGAGCTGGAGAGGTCAGATAGCATTTGTAATAGTCCAATTCACATTACACTTACACCTTGAACTCTCTTCCCCTTCTGGTTTTCATTATGTTTCAATTTAACCAGAATTTTTTTAATTTTTAAAAAAAGCTTACAGAAAGAGCTGTGCCAAATTAAACAGGTATAATCATGTAATGTTGTATGCCCCCTCCCTTTCCCTTTGCTATCATTTAACATTTAGGAAAATCTTCTTTTTTATAACTGGTTGGTTTCTTAGGACAAATTAATGGGCCAAAACAGTCCTAATACAAGCACTTATCAAGAAATTTTATCACTATCATTTAAATGCTGCTAATTTATATTTTATTCCAATTAAGAAAGTGTACATAAAGAGCTAAATACTAAAAGAGTTTTCAATTTTATTTTTGGCAGCTCACCAGCAGACCCTTCTCCTGTAAAAGGTATTTTATTCTTTTTAATTTTATGGCCATGGTATCATTTGTATTAGAGGCTCATTCTTAGAAATAATCTGTGCTTTCAAGTACGACTTTTTGGAGCTAATTGTGGTAATTATTTATAAAAAGGCACATTAAGAATTGCCACATTCAATATTTTTTCCAGAAAACAATGATTTAATGACCTAAAGACCTGTTAAATTACAGTTTACTGTATATACCATCATGAGAATATTAGAACAATTACTTTGTTACTTTGTACTTTACAAAAACTGGCTAGTCAATCCAAATAAGATGTGAAGGTGTATTCACTTAATTTCATAAGTCAATCAAGTTTTAAAAGTCTCCAAAATAGTAATGTCTAGCGCATTGGGTTACTTGTTCTGTGTCTCACTGATTCTTTGTGTGAAGAAAAACTTCCAAGCATTTATGCCAAATTTACCCTTAACCAGTTTTCAACGGTGTCCCTGTGTTCTTGAAGAACTCATTTTAAAGTAACAGCTGGCATCCACTCTGTGGATTCCCTTCATAATTTTGAACCCTTCTATCATGTCATCTTGTAATCTCTGTTTGCCTAAACAGATAAGGTTTGGCTTTTTCAATCTGTCATCACAGCTCATGCTTCGGAGTTGTGGAATTAGCCTAGTTGCTATTCTCTGGACCTTCTAAAGTGCTGCTATGTCTGTTTTTAATATAAAGACCACGTATTCCACCCAGTATTTCAGGATGAAGTCATACTAGTGCATTTCCTAACCTCCCTCAGTAATAACATTTTGTCATTTTATTTTGATTAGGCACGGAATGAGTAAGAAAAAGATCCTCCTGGGGTCCTCTTGCATTGATCATATGCAGTTTAGAAGATTAACTTGGAGACTAGCAATATATAAGCAAACAGAGATATTAGAACCTATAATATGTGATTAAATCTCACTAAGCTATTGGCCTTTTACCAGTGCATTATGAAGCAGTGCATTTTGAACCATAATGTCTGGCAGCTTCAATTAGATCTTAAAATTATTTTTATATTAAAAACTAAAGATGACTAAGATTGGAGATGTGCATGAAAAACACAGTGAGGAATTAGTAATTCTGTATTCATTATATTTCATTTCCAGATGATATGACTTACTACTCAGAGATTTTGAACAATGTGCAAACAGGTAAATATTTTTGCAAATCAACAAATGCTTGAATGTGTATAGTTTAATGTTTGGGGAGAACAGTATGGTTTAGAGAAATAATAGAACTATAGCTCAAGTTTGCTTATTAATAAATTAGCTTGTACAACTCTGGTTTAACAGTTGACATTACGAAACCTGTGTATTTCTATGCCACTAATGATTCACTATTGACTAAATATCAGTTGACTGATGCGTGCTGAAACTTTAAAAACACATGTACTATGTTCCATTATACAAGTCAGAGCTTCACCAGTAAAAGTTCCATTTTTTCTGCATATGTCAGTCTCTGAGCAAATGTAGCCTTTTGACAATAAACTTCAATACGATAAGGATCACAGAACAAATACAACCAATCCTATCAGTAATATATCTATGTAATGTGTTCCAAATTTAATAACTAACAATACTAACATCAATACTCATTTGTCAGCAGTAAACACAATTTAAATAATGGATGGTGTTATCACCAGGAAGACATAATAGATCTGCTCAGCGTTGACTTGATAATTTCTTCAGTTGTTCAAAAACATTTCAAACAAATACTTACTATGTTTAATACTAAAACAAATACTTGTTAAAAAATGAATTTTCATTATCATAAATGGTAAAACCTTCATCAGATATGTTGTTATAGTTGTAATCATCAGCAAAATCTTTGGATCTTTTAATCCTGTATTTTTTTTTTTTTGAAAGGAGAACTTTTAGAGTAGTTTCCAATAGAAAATGGAAGTTGTACTCAATAAAATGATAGTTTCCTTGAACAAGGATTTACTTATTATAATCGAAGCATTTGAGTTATGCATGACTGTGATGCATAAATAGATATCACGCTTGACACACTGTAGACAAATTATAAAGATAACTAAAACCCTGTTTATCCATATGGAGAAAGTAAAATGGTATGCAAAGCTATAAGTCATCAACTGCACAGAGTTAAACTGCATCTTAAGTTTAAATGTCATTATCTGTACAAATCCTTGCATTTTAACATTAAACCCAACAGATAAATAAAATGTATTATTATTATTACTATTGTTATTATTATTATTAACAGATGGTGCATAAAAATGTTCAGGGATATTGAATACACAATGTTAATATCTTGGAAATATGTATTGGTTGCTGTTTTGCACTACTCAATAGCCATACTCGAGTAAAGGTAGAGATGCCTTTCTGAAAAGTTACAAGCAAAAGTGAAAATTTACAATGAACAAACTACTCAAGTAGAAGTTTTTAAAATATCAAATATTATGAGTAGTTAAGTAAAGTAAATGTTATTGGGTCTACCTGTTTTATATATATATATATATATATATATATATATATATATATATATATATATATATATATGTGTGTGTGTGTGTGTATCTATTTTTTTTAAAACCTTCTTATCTGAAGCAGGCAAGATGGAGTCTATTCCAGCAAGCATTAGACAGGTGAACGCATACACGTCGAAGACAATTTAGTATTGCCAATCCACCTAACATGCATGATTTTGGACTGTCAGAGGAAACCCAACAGCACACTAGAAGCACATGCAAAATACAAGCAAGGGAGAACCCTTGGACTTGAACCCAGTCTCTTTTTGCAAGGCAGCAGTGCTACCAATGTGCCACCATGTCACCTTCCATTGTAGATATGGTCAAATAAAGAATCTTACAAACTTAAAATCATTCAGACTTCCTTCTTTTTGCATGTAAGTTGTATTACAATCGCTAAAGTATGAGACAAGTAACGGCAACTTAAAGCAGTGACATTCAGCATAAGCTGGACATCTTCATGATTGAACCTTGATTCAGTGGGGCAGGCACTACTAAGAGAGAGATGCGGGCTCCCCACCTTTAGGAGGAAGCTAGTCCATTTCTGAAAAACCCATTTTAAAAAGTGAATTTTCAAAACTCAAACACCAAGTTACAATTAATTTAAATAGAAAACATTTTCAAGCATTGGCACCAAAAATGACCCAATTTCTGTTCTAATAACACTGTACTACATGAAAATTGGAAGAATTAGTTTAATAATAAAATTAATCATCTAAATCTATTCTTTGAGCTTGCCTCTCAATCAAAGCATGGTGTTGACTGTAGTAATTCTTTGCTGCATCATTTTCTTTTGTGTTTTTCATTTTCCTTCATGTCCTTACCTGTTATGCTTGACATGAGTGCTCAGCCAACCAGCAGACAGTAATTTCAACAATCTGGTTTCTAAAGAGACTGTGGATTGCCATCAAAAACCAGATGGACTTTGCTATTATTGTAATCAATACAAGGTTTGCCAGGAGTTGTTAACAAATGCGCAATAATTCAATGCTAAGGCTGACAATCTAATTGACAAATGGAAAGCTACGAGGTGTTACAAGAAAATCAGAACTCAAAGAACTAGACCAACACTTGTTCACAGTTCAAATCATTAATCTCAGAGAAAGGAGTAATAGTGGTGCACTTGAATTTAGAAGCAAGCCTTCATGACCAGCATCATGGAGTCTCCAGGCAAGTGCTCCTTAATTAACTACCCCCTGGAATTCAAAAAAGGCTGAGTGATGCACTTAAGAAGAAACTAACAAAATAATATTTCTTGAACGAAGATGTTAAATATAAACAGACATAAGAAAATGAAGCTGTCACTTTGGGTCATGAAATATTAAAGTTTGATGAACAGAAAAAATGTATCTACGACAAAAAATGAGAGCACACAAGTTTTCAAATTCTTATCATTACTGTTGCCCTCTTCACTTTTTTTTCCGTTTTTAACCCCAAACCCGTAACTTTCCATGTTGTCAACTTCATTAGGATTTGGCTGCTACCGGGATTTTCTCAGGTGCACCAAGCACTGAATGAGGACGATGTAAGGCGAGTGCTGCTACAGCTTAAGTGCTGTGGCATTAGTTAGTTTATGACTGCTGTGCTTTTGGCCCCTTTAGGCCCTCCTTTACAAAGATTAATTAAGCCTTTTCTCTTGCTGATTTCTAGTCAAATAATTTCTGTAATAGTTTTTATATTTTCGTTTTGGGACTTTTTGGTATGTGTATTTTGTGGTTTGCACCTTTAGCTGCGCATTTTAGACAATGATTAGAATTTCTGTCTTTGTTAATGTGAATTAATTCCTTGCCTATTTTTATTTCAGTTTAGAATGTGTTCAGCTCTCTGTTTTGTCCTCTTGCTTTATTTCAGGTTCCTAATTTTTGTCCAAATTATTTTTTTATTTTAGAAGGGGTTGCTCAGCCTAAATGATTTGAATAATACTTATTCATATTGTAGCGACCTCCACGTCAGGCTCAAGAAAAGAAGAAGTAAAAAAAAAAAAGCAGACAGACATAGTAAAGTCTCACAAAAGTTTTACTTGAACAATCAAGAAAAAGAACGCCGACTTTGTAACCCCAAAGACAACCTTCTAGCACCCTCTCCAACCCCTCCTCCCGCCCCGGGTCCAGGTAAATGCCCCCCTTACCGCATCAATCAATACCCCACTGTCAGTCTTCCTTGCTGTACTCCACCCTCCCTCAATTGAACCCAACAGTCACTCAAAAAAAAGGCTTAAACCTGGCTGGGACGGTACAATATTTTGAATTTCACCTTTTGACTTATTTAATGAATTAATATACTAATTTGATTTTTTGTGGCTTTTTGAGTTTAGGAAAAGTCTCAGTCTCAGATTTGGATTTCCATTTGAAGGAAGCTCATATCACTTGACTTTTGTGGCACAAAAGCTTGTTTGCTGTTCTTCTACATGTTTTCCTTGTCAACAGACACAAAACACAATCACAAGTTTGAACACAACAAATATTGACATTGGCAGTGCAATGTCTTAGTTTTTATATTGCAAATAGAAATACTAAAGTTAAATAACTAAACTCTGTTGTTGCACACAAACTGCACACTGTAGCAATGGGACAAGTGGAGAAGACATGACGTGCCTGGGGCTCTGCATTAATCAGAAACAAGATCAGGAAATGTAATCTGTACCAGTCCAGAGTGCCATAACATGGCATGCCATGAAATGTACATTTAGTGTATGTTTTGGCACACCTAACATGATTTCAGAAGTATTTTTTATAAATTAGTGAAAACTGAGAGATAGTCCTGGTCTTGTCACTTGTGAAGTTTGCCTTGTAGTAGATGTATGTGTATGTATCTTACACAGAGGACATATGTGAATATGAGTCAGAAGGACATGTTTGAAAATATATTACTTATGCATATTTGCCAAGGTGTGCTGCTGTATATCATGAATATTAATGCTGTGTCCACAGTGTGGGTTTACTGTCAAATGATTTGGATTTCAAAACTCAAAAGTATTAATTATTACTGCTTTTTTTTTCAGCTACAAATGACATTTATTATTCTGAGATTAAAGACAATGGCAAAAAAGGTAAAATAATTCTGTACAGTTCATAAAAACATGAATGTGTTTATTTTTAAAAGAGATGTTTGAGAATGGAGACAAACCCTAGACTTGACGTAAATGTTTGCAGAATCCTAGGTTTGAGTTAAACAGGTTTTTGTGACACCAGCTTAGTGACAAAGACGTTAGCCATTAAACCGCAGTCTAACAGCATGACTCTTAGCCAGCCTGTGACGTAAAACTGCACTATTAATAATATCTGACTTAGCATACAGGAAGACGGCTAAGCCACAGAAAGACAGGACAGTTGATATAATTAAAGAGCTTGATTAAGAAGGAGGATTTTCCTGAAAAAAACAAGAACTGGTTAGAATAAGCGCCTGTAGTCATTAATAACCTGTGTTTAATATGGCTTGCCTAATTCATGCATATAGCATAGGTGGCATTAATCATCAATTAAAAAATAAACTACAAAGCTAGGAAATCAATTAGGAAAGATAATTACAAAATACCACAAGCATGATAACTAAGTAAGGATTCTAATGGGCTATAAGTATGTATCTTACCAACAGTGACTCCAAATGGCAACTCCCATAAAATGAGATGACATTGTGAAGAAATTGCAAAAGCAAATTGGTTAAAAAATATTAACCAATAAAAAAATGACTTAATAAAACATGTATTTAAAATACTCGATGTTCAAAATGTAAAATAGCACCAGAAGGAAACACAAGGAAAATGTTTTAAGCTCAAAAAAATTAAGATAGAAACTAAATTACTATTTTTCATTGAAGTTCTTGCTGCTGTGTTTTACAACTGATTTAAATCTTTTTTGGTAGATCTGATAGGATCGCATTATAATAATCTAGTCGGGTAAAAATTAGGGTTAGACCTTGTTTCCGAGTATTCTTCTAAATAAGACATATAGTCTTCATGTTTTTCAAGTTTTAGATCTGCTTCATCCAGACCTTCACCCTGCTGTTTTTACAAATCGTGTCTTGGTTATTCCTTCTTGTCACAATAATCTTCAGGTATTTGTATGCATACAACAAATGTAACTTGATGGAACAAATTAATTTATTATGCGAGTTATTTCTTCTGTAGTATATTAGTCACATCTGTTTTCTCTTATATTAAAAATTTAGTAACAGCCATTAAAAATATAAAGGTGTGAAATGTCCTCCCAGATTGGCTCAGTACAATCACGGAGAATAAAAGTATCTTTTATCAGAACAATTTTAAAAATAGAATAGCACAGTGGAGCAGTTTGTTCACATTGCTGCCTCATTACTTTGGCTGCTCTGTGTTTTCTCTCACATCCCAGACTCATGAGTTTGTTTAATTCATTGACAACTCTAAAATGGTTGCTGTACATTGGGCTTCTGTCTTACAGAGAGTTGCTTCCTACTTTGCCCCTTCAATACCAGGACATGTTCAGTTCTCTGTGAACAATAAACGTATTAAGCAGGTTTGAAATTAGATGGATTGATGGGAAAGTTGAGTAATAGTCAAGAAATCATATAACAGTTTTTTTTTTTTCCCAGATACTATTTATTCTACTGTTACCATGTAAGAAGTGTAAGTATGAAAACTTTTTATGTCCAGTTATAAGCTTGTAGGACATGAGTGCAAAATATATAACAAAGAAAATATGAAGTATGCCTAATGCTCTAATTTCTAATTTCATTACAATAAATTATAAATTTCAAGAAATTATTTAAAACATTTATACTTTTGACTGTCAGTAGTAATGCATAGTTTAAATAAGAACCTCATTTGTCCATCTGTTTTATCTTCTTCTTCTTCTTTCGGCTGCTCCCGTTAGGGGTTGCCACAGTGGATCCTCTTCTTCCATATCTTTCTGTCCTCTGCATCTTGCTCTGTTACACCCATCACCTGCATGTCCTCTCTCACCACATCCATAAACCTTCTCTTAGGCCTTCCTCTTTTCCTCTTCCCTGGCAGCTCTATCCTTAGCATCCTTCTCCCAATATACTTAGTATCTCTCCTCTGCACATGTCCAAACCACTGACTTTGTCTCCCAACCGTTCCTCTAGAGCTGACCCTCTAATAAACTCATTTCTAATCCTATCCATCCTCCTCAAACCCAATGCAAATCTTAGCATCTTTAACTGTGCTACCTCCAGCTCTGTCTCCTGCTTTCTGGTCAGTTCCACTGTCTCCAACTCACATGACATAGCTCGTCTCACTACCATCCTGTAGACCTTACCTTTCACTCTTGCTGATTTCTGTCTGTCACAAATCACTCCTGACACTCTTCTCCACCCATTTTACCCTGCCTGCACTCCCTTTTTCAGCTCTCTTCCACAATCCCCATTACTCTGTATTGTTGATCCCATGTACTTAAACTCATCCACCTTCGCTGAATCTACTCCCTGCGTCCTCACCATTTCACTGACCCCTCTCTCATTTATACACATGTATTCTGTCTTGTTCCTACTGACCTTCATTCCTGTCCTCTCTAGAGCATATCTCCACCTCTACAGGGTCTCCTCAGCCTGCTCCCTACTATCGCTACAGATCACAATGTCATCAGCAAACATCATAGTCCACGAGGACTCCTGTCTAATCTCATCTGTCAACCTGTCCATCACCATTGCAAATAAGAAAGGGCTCTTATTTGGGCCCTGATGTAATCTCACCTCCACCTTGAATGGATCCGTCACTCCTACCACAGACCTCACCACTGTGACGCTTTCCTCGTACATATCCTGTACCACTCTTACATACTTCTCTGCCACTCCCGACTTCCTCATACAATACCACAGCTCCTCTCGAGGCACCCTGTCATATGCTTTCTCCAGGTCCACAAAGATGCAATGCCACTCCTTCTGGCCTTATCTATACTTCTCCATCAACACCATCAAAGCAAACATCACATCTGTGGTGCTGTTTCTTGGCATGATACCATACTGCTGCTCACTAATCGTCACCTCACTTCTTAACCTAGCTTCCACTACTCTTTTCCATAACTTCATGCTGTGGCTCATCAAATTTTATCCCCCTGTAGTTACTACACCTCTGCACATCCCCCTTATTCTTAAATATTGGCACCAGTACACTTCTTCTCCACTCCTCAGGCATCCTCTAACTTTCCAAGATTCCATTAAACAATTTGGTTAAAAACTCTACTGACAACTCTCAAAGTACTTTTTTCATCTGCTCAACACACTCTCCTCGCTTGTGAGTACGTTTCCATCTTTATCCTTTATTACCCTAACCTGCTGCACATCTTTCCCAGCTCGGTCCCTCTGTCTAGCCAATCGGTACAGGTCCTTTTCTTCCTTCTTAGTGTCCAGCCTCTCATACAAGTCATCATACGCTTTTTCTTTACCCTTCTCCACCTCTCTCTTCACCTTGCGCCTTATCTCCTTGTACTCTTGTCTACTTTCTGCATCTCTCTGACTATCCCACTTCTTCTTTGCCATCCTCTTCCTCTGTATACTCTCCTGTACTTCCCCATTCCACCACCAGGTTTCCGTTTCCTCCTTCCTCTGTCCAGATGTCACACCAAGCACCCTTCTTGCTGTCACCCTTACTACATCTGTTGTAGTTTCCCAACTGTCTGGTAATTCTTTACTACCACCCAGTGCTTGTCTCACCTTCTCTTTAAACTCAACCTTGCAGCCTTCCTTTTTCAACTTCTACCGTTTGATTCTTGGCTCTGCCCTCACTTTCTTCCTCTTCTTGATCTCCAACGTCATCCTGCAGATCACCATCCTATGCTGCTTAACTACACTTTCCCCTGCCACCACTTTGCAGTCTTTCATCTCCTTCAGATTGACTCTTCTGCGTAGGATGTAATCTACCCGTGTGCATCTTCCTCCACTCTTGTACATCAACCTATGTTCCTCCCTCTTCTTAAAATACATATTCACCAGAGCCATGTCCATCATTTTGGCAATATCCACTATCATCTGACCTCCTTCATTCCTCTCCTTGACACCATACCTACCCATCACCTCCTCATCTCCTCTGCCCCCTTCACCAACATGTCCATTGAAATCTGTTCCAATCACCACTTCATCCAACTCACTCCAAAAATCTTCTTTCTCATCCATTGCACACCCAACTTGCAGGGCATATGCACTAACAACATTCATCATCACACCTCCAATTTCCAGCTTCATAATCATTACTCTGTCTGACACTCTTTTTACCTCCAAAACACTCTTGACATACTGTTCCTTCAGAATAACCCCTACCCCATTTCTCCTCCTATCCACACCATGATAGATCAATTTGCATCCACCTCCGATCCGCCTGGCCTTACTCCCCTTCCATTTAGTCTCACACACACAATATATCAACCTTCCTTCTCTCCATCATATCTGCTAACTCTCTCCCCTTACCAGTCATACTGCCAACATTCAAAATTCCTCCCCTCAGTTCCACTCTCTTTACTTTCCTCCCCTCCTCCTGCTTCCAGAAACGTCTCCATCTTCTTCTTCTCCTTCTTCTTCTTCTTTGGCTTCTTCAGCCAACAGTAGCCCAATTTACGTCAGCACCCTGTTGGCTAACAGTACTGGTGGCGGTCGTTGTTAACCCGGGGCTCGACCGATCTGGTATGGAAATTTGTATTGTTGTCCACATATTGATTTGGCAAAATTTTACACCGAATGCTCTTCCTGACATAACCCTCCCCATTTATCCCGGCTTGGAACCGGCACAAAGAAACACACTGGTTTGTATATCCCCTGTGGCTGGGTTTTGTCCATCTGTTTTATAATCTGTTTTTTTCATCATAGTATTACACCTTGTGATTTAATCCCAAGAATAAACTTTGAACTTAGTAACAATCCATTATATGACATTCACAAACATATACTCATTTAATCACACTAGAGCATTATAGAGGGTGGAATATGTTACTCATATGCAAGTACAGTATATAACAACAATGCATCAGTAAAGTGGTTATTTATCTCTGAAATGTGGCCTGCTAATATAACTTCCCTTTGCAATGCTCATAGATGGCTTAAGTGAGACATACAGTATTTCTCTTGATATTGCATGCTTCATTGTAAGACCAGGGGAACCTTCATATTCATATATAATTTTATCAGCATATCACTGGCTTCTAAAAAGCCATTCTTTGTTTTGATCTGATGTAGAGCCAACACACTTCGGATCACATCTGAGGCAAGAACACCACTTTTAATTGGACACATGCATGTGAAGATACAGCATAATTAAAAGTGCAAAATCAATAAGAACAGTAAAGTTGCAATGTTTAAAATATATACTTAAAAAAACAACATCAAAAACTACTATAGCGAACAATTTAAAGAAGTTATTCAAGAGACTATTTTAAACTTGAATAACAACTGCTTGCCTGATTTTTAAGAGATTCAAAAGACCCAATTTAAACTAAAACAAATCTGTCCAGATTTGCACTTGTGTATATGAAAGTTCCACATAAAAATCATAAAAATGACAAAGTATGTTGTGGGATTCAGTTTGGAGTTAAAATAAACAAAAACATCTTGACATAATTGGCAGACCCTATAGGAACAATTTACAACTCAAAGGTTGATCTTTGATAGCTTATGAGACTTAAAAGAGATTCTCATTTATGTTTCATTGAAGAATCAACGTTGTTGCAGATGTTTCTCTTAAAACTCCTTAGAAGAAATAGCTTTAGAGAAAAAGGAGAAGTGAGATACAACTAAGATGAAAAGAGTCAAAATTGAGAATGTAGTTTGAAAAGCATGGTATAATTTGTATTCTAGTTTTAATCTCTTTCAATATTTAATATTTTTTTTATATTATTAGACTTATGCCTTTATCCAAGTTGACTTACAATATTGAAGTTACCATTAGTTACTTTGGTTTTGTTTTTCCTTTTGAAGCACAGGCAGATGAAGAAATTTTCTTGTGGTCAGACAACCTCAGGGTTTAAAGTCTAAATTCTTAACCACTATGCTATACTGCCTGCTTTTTTTTCTAGTTGAAGCACATTAATATAAACTAGAGCAATTAATAGTATTATTCAGAAGCAATGACTACAGTTTTGTAATCATAGTAAAGTGTTCTATTACCACAAACAACTGTCCATTGATTACTGAGCACAAATTGCAAAAAAATGTCAAGAAAATACTTGGAAAATCTGCACTCTTTGTGTGACTTTGCTGAGATCTTTGCTGAAACAGATGAGAAGAAACTTATTGGAATTTCAAGGTGTTTTTTTTCTCAGGAGAAAAATCTGAGCAGCATGACAAAAAAAGAAAATGTATCCATTTTATTTCTTCCTGAGCTCATTGTTTACGAGAAACCAAACCATATTAAGGAGATCTTTTTTTTCGATTTTTCATTCCTGTGGATCCAGTGAGTTGTTTTATTAAAAGATACTGTAAATAGTTTAATGATTCCAGCATTTGATACAAGGGTTAGGTACAAATAAAAAATAAATGCAGGAAACTTTCTGAATTGTCCTGTCTAAACCTTTGAATTGCTCATGGCAGTTGGACCATGTCTGATAAAATACAGAAAAAGACATGGCAAAAAGAACAAATAATTCTTGAGCACTAATCTGAAAAGAAATGGCCTATTGGTCATGACAAGCATCAGATTAGTGCTTTTGACATTAGTTTTGCCCTTTGAACTGTCAGATTTTTTTGTTTTGAATTTCCCCTTGGGATTAATAAAGTATCTATCTATCTATCTATCTATCTATCTATCTATCTATCTATCTATCTATCTATCTATCTATCTATCTATCTATCTTTTGTTTGATTCCCTATAGTACTCTCCATCACTCTACTTCACATCTCCAAGATACTTGTTTCTAATAGATTGAATCAGAGAAATAAAACTTATCTCGTAAGTTAATGTCCTTGAAGAGTGGCGACTGTAATAATATCTTATATATAAAGAAGTTATAGAAATGTGTGTCTGTGTGTCTGGCGCAGAAGTGCAAGGCAGCCTGGAAGTGCGTGGCTACAGCATGACACTCAAAGAAAGTGACCCTGTCGCCAAAGTGAAACTGCCGACAAAAGAGAAACTTGCTTAGCCGCTAATACACAAGGGAGGCACAACTGATGCAATTGATTGATTGAAGTACCAGAATCCATGGTTTCTAGGACTCCGGGCTTTTTACAGTACTGGCTTACACAGCTAGTGTTATATTATAAACCATACACTTTCACAAAGTATTCCTAAAAAAATTCAGTCTTAACATAACAGCCAGAAACCTTGTAGCAACTGAGATTCACGCAACATTTCAAACATTCTCAGTACAAAATGTCACAGCAAAGCTTCAAATAAAACTGAAAATCGAATACTCAATGAGATATATGGGATTTTGTACTATGGAAAATAATGACAAAATAATTGATATAATTCAATCAGTTTACACAGGAAACAAACACAATGGCAGATACACCTCTAATACATTGGTGAGATTTAAATATTAAGTAAAGTTGTGTCCATACAATTTGGCAAAGTGTTATTGTAGTTACTGTAATAGTAATGAAACACTGAAGTGAAGCAATAAGCAATATAAGATTCAGTGAAAACTACAGTATTTCTTCATCTATGATAGGCGAAGTGGCAGATCTGAGGCTAAAGATCTTTGCTGGTATCTGGAAGGTTGCAGTTCAAATCCCATTCTTGCCAGAAGGGATCCTGTTCTGTTGGGTAAGACCCTTAACCTGAAAATTGCTCCAGGGGTACTGCACAATAGCTGACCCTGCACTCTGACCTCCAAAGGTCATGCGAAAGAACAATTTCCCCCTTGGGGATTAATAAATTAAATAATGGGGAGATGAAGGTGAATTTCACAGTAAACCCAATGCAGCTTATGGAGCTCAGAGCAAGGACAAAGATGACTTCAAAGTTAGACAACCAAAAAGAATGGAAATGGCTGCTGGGGAGCAACATTTGCCACAAAGAGGGATTGGTTTCCCGGAGGTATCTGAAAGAGGACAGAAGGTTGTTAAACTGTTGACATTCAAACACTGATAACTGGTCAGCTTTGATCGTGATCAAGTGGAATGCAGGAGGGACTGAATATTATTCAAGGACTTAGAACAGGTACAGTATGTGTCCAGTGACTACAGAGAGTAAAGGAGCCTCTCAAAAAGTAAAATGTAAAAAAGTAACAGATCTTCATTATTTATTCATTTAAAAATAAGCCAACATGTGGATGCCTAGAGTGAAAAATTAAATAGTTTTTTTTGTTAAATGAGGTTACATTTATTCATTTCAGAACATAATAATAAACAGATGATTGTTAGTTATTGCCTGATTTTAAAAACTGTATAATTTTAAGAGAGTGTACTTACTGTACTTTTTCACACAAATGCAGATGAGCAGTATAAAATAATGTCAACAATCTGAAAAAAAACAAGGATTTAGATTTGAGATTATTGGAAGAGTCCGATTCCTGTTTGAACATGACAGTGGCTAAGATCTTAAAATGAAAAATAAAGTGGTAATGAAATGTGTCTGTCCTTTTTCTCTTCTCCTCTTCTCTTTCTAGTTTCTCACAAGGTCATCAGCTGCAGGCTGGGATCTCAAGTAGCCACAGAAGAGACCATGTAATTGGAATTATGAATACCATTCATCATCTCCGCTTGTAACATCTGCAATCTTTTTGTACAGTATTGGGCTTGTTGATGGTCAACAAATTACAAAAATTCTGCAAAAACATTTAATGTAAACAGCTTATAAATATGTAAATGCACTATACTTTGTGAAATATTACTTTTTGCACTTTTTAAATTATATTTGTTAAAGACCAAATGTGCAGTACTCTAGTATGAAATGACTAATGTGTACCTTATTAATTAACAATAAAAAATAACAAATCTGAAAGTATCTCTGAGTGTTTGAGTGGAGCACATAAAATCCCAGCCGTTTAATTCTTCTTGAGGTCCATTTAAGCCCGGCTTATCTCAAAGGCCTTACGTCCACTGCAGCAGGATAGGCTCAGGCTCAGGGACCCTGTAAAAAAAGTAAATCAATCTGAAAAGAGAAAAAAAAAAGATGGATGGGCATTTCTAGCTGGGATTGATTCAGAATGGCAGGTAATTAAACTAAATAACCTGAATATAATTATGAAGGTAACTTTTGGACATGCTGCCTTCATTTGGATTCCCCGTGATAAACCTTTTTTGCTTTAAAAAGTTACAAAGTGTCTTTTGTTGCATATATTTTTTTTTTCAAAATAGACCTTCTTAACTTCCTTTTTCTGGTTTGAGATGTTCTGAAAAATAAAAACAAAAAAAAACTAATCATTGTCTCCTTTCAGTCTTTGGTGTCACTTGTTTTTGTAATATTTTATTTAAAAAACAAACAAACAAAACTGGCATTGTTATGGGGAGCAGAGACAATAAAGAACACAGGAGTCACTAGAATATATGGTATTGAAAAATATGCACATATCAGCCATAATTACAGCTCATGTAATAAACCTGTTTATACCTAATATATAAAGCTGAGTATGTGTTTGTTTGCCTGGTGTACAAATATACACCGTTGAGCCAATTTCTGGCAAATTTTGCATATCATTTGTACCAGACAAGACCAGAGGTTACATTTCACTCCAAAATGTAGCTTCACCTGTGCTTTATTAGGAAAGTACCCCTTGGAGGCATTTTTAGGACTTGTATTGTAATGAGGGTCTTAAGGACAAGTCACTGCATCCACAGCATAAAACAAAAACAGATTAGTAAGAAAAAGAAGAAGAAAAAATAGAACAATAATAATAATAATAATAATGAACACAATAATAATAATTAATTACATGTATGCACTTTTCTCACTACTCAAAGCACTATACATAGACAGGGGGGACCCACTTCAAACACCACCAGTGTGTAGCACCCATCAGAATGATGTGACAGCAGCCATTATTGTGCCAGTACGCTCACCACACATCAGCTATTATTTGGTGAAGAGGTGAGAGAGAGAGAGATTGCCAATTAGAAACAGGGGAAGATTAAGGGGCCAGAATAGACAAGGCCATGATGGGTAATTTAGCCTGGACATCGGGATCAACTCTTTACAAAGAACGCCTAGGGGTCTTTAATGACCACAAAGAGTCAGAACTTTGGTTTTACATCTCACTTGAAGGGTGATACCATATTTAGAGCACAGTACACAGTGTACCCAGCACTGCACTGGGGCATTGGGATCCACTCACAGGCCACAGGGTGCCTAGAAATTCATTAGTCACATTTACCTCCTCCTTGCAGATGCTTATCACAGTTTTATATAAAGTTAAAGGAAATACTGTATATTAGGTAGATAACTAGATCATTAGAATACAAATATATCATACAAATAAATTAAGATAAATGCATACTTAAGAAATATCAAATAAAATACATTGAAATGATGTTCTAAAATCTATATCAGAGTGTCCTTGTCTGAGATGGACAAAGCAGAACATAATTTATCAGCCTATGCCCACAAACTAACGCTCAGTGAGGAAGTATCTGGCACTGTTTGTGTGTGTTGTAATCCATTTGTAGATGTGGCAATGTCTAAAATTAAAAAGGGTGTGACTTGTGTTTTTTCCTTTTAAAAACCACTTGTTATTTATTTAAAAATGATTTCAGTTATTTATAAATCTAATTCCTACTTTATATGTCTAGATGGTCCAACCCAAAAACCTATCACTTTTTATAGTGAACAGAAACCAAAAGTCCATGAAATAAAGCAATAAGATCACAGACAAAACAGGCGAATACCAGAAAGTGTCTAAAGGGTGTCTAAAGTGTTCACCAGCCATGTTCCCTTTATGCACCTCAAAAGAGGATAGTGTGTCTAAAGAACTCAAACGCAAATAAAAGTGGCACTACATGTTGCGAAGGAGCCTTGCAAGACACAGTCACCTGCCTATCTGAGAAGGCAGTAGACATCTGAGACCCAACATCGGCATTATGCAAAGAGCAGCTTTGAAAAACAGCCAGGCATTTCTCACGCTCCCACATTTATCTTTGTATCTGCAATTTATTTTCTGCATTTCTAGAATCCAGAAGGACAGGGCAGCTGAAAATCATCTCCAATAGGAAATATGCTCAAAAATAACTACATGGTTGTAAATCTTCCTAAATATGTACACTCACTAGTCAGTATTCATGAGCTAGAATGCAAAAACCACCTACAGCATGTTGTTCCATGAGAGTGGTAATCTTCTTTGCCAAACATCCCAAGGTTTTATGTCCACAATGAATTCTTCTGTCCATTTCTTTACCCTTTGTATCTAAACTTACAATTCCCTTTGGGGTACCTTTAAGAGGAAAGTCATAACAGATGTAATGTCACAATAACCAATACTTTAGTACAAATTTGGTACCAAAGTTCTGAGAACATAACATTACTAGCTTTTTAACAATAACAGCAGTACCAAGGGACTCGGTATCGCACTCATGCGTGACTGCAAGTTGAAAAATTACTCTGGTAGGCTCAACAATACACAATAAAAACATTGGTAAAACTACATCTAAAAATGGCTCAGAGTGGGTATGCTATAGCACCACATCAACACATTTTGAAAAGAAAAACAGCAGAAGTCATTTTTGGAAAAGCTTTGTGTTCACGCAAGAGAATTTCAGTGTGTCAAAGCAGGAATCATAATTACTAATAACATTTTAAAAAAGCAAAACATGCATACAGATTTGAGCTATTGCCACTTTTATCCAATTATGAAATTAGTTCAGAACAGGTTTGTAAGTGCTTTGTGAGTGAAATAAAATTACTAATCAGATGAGGTGTCACTTAATTTGTATTGTTACGCATTTGTAAAAGGAGATGAAAAATTAAAAAGATTAATCGCTTTTTAATACAGTGTCCTACACAGTCCTGATATATGAAAAGGGGCTTCATGGTCATTTTCTAATGGCAATGGGCACTTCCACAAATGTCCATCAGTCCAAGCATCTGCCCATTTTCTATTCTGTTTCACAGTTATAAATTATTTATTGAGTACACATAACAACAGCCCAAGTAATTTTCTAATTCTGGATTTGCACACTTGCATAAAGCAATAACACATTCTGATCACTCACACAAGGAACCTTGAAAACAGCAAAACAGAGGTTGTTTAGCAAGTCAGGTCAGTTTGGGGAGCATGCACTGGTACAGTGTGTTGCTGCACCCACCACACGGCGGAACAACTTGGGATCCCGGTTGGCAAACCCTCAGGCAGACACGCAGTCCAATCCCACCCTCTGGAAATGACCCTCTATCTACCGCAGCTAGATGTTACGTGGGCGACCCCTTGGCCTGGTCCAGCCACTCGGGTCCCCAACAATGAGGATCTTATGAGCCGGATCACCCTTGTGGAAACGCGCCACATGGCCGTACTGCCATAACTAATGCTCCCTCACAATGCAGGTAATGTGCCTCATTCAGGACTCCATGAGCAACCGCTCATTCGACACAAAGTCAAACCAACGGTACCCAAGGATTTTCTGGAGAGACACAGTACTAAAGGAGTCCAGTCTTTGTCTCAGGTCACTAGATAGCATCCATGTCTCGCAACCATATACAGTTGTGCTTGAAAGTTTGTGAACCCTTTAAAATTTTCTATATTTCTGCATAAATATGACCTAAAACATCATCAGATTTTCACTCAAGTCCTAAAAGTAGATAAAGAGAAACCAGTTAAACAAATGAGACAAAAATATTATACTTGGTCATTTATTCATTGAGGAAAATGATCGAATATTACATATTTGTGAGTGGCAAAAGTATGTGAACCTTTGCTTTCAGTATCTGCTGTGACACCCCATTGCAGCAATAACTGCAACTAAACGTTTCCGGTAATTTTTGATCATTCCTGCACACCGGCTCGGAGGAATTTTAGCCCATTCCTCCGTACAGAACAGCTTCAACTCTGGGATGTTGGTGGGTTTCCTCACATGAACTGCTCGCTTCAATTCCTTCCACAACATTTCGATTGGATTAAGGTCAGGACTTTGACTTGGCCATTCCAAAACATTAACTTTATTCTTCTTTAACCATTCTTTGGTAGAACGACTTGTGTGCTTAGGGTCGTTGTCTTGCTGCATGACCCACCTTCTCTTGAGATTCAGTTCATGGACAGATGTCCTGACATTTTCCTTTAGAATTCTCTGATATAATTCAGAATTCATTGTTCCATCAATGAAGGCAAGCCGTCCTGGCCCAGATACAGCAAAACAGGCCCAAACCATGATACTACCACCACCATGTTTCACAGATGGGATAAGATTCTTATGCTGAAATACAGTGTTTTCCTTTCTCCAAACATAATGCTTTTCATTTAAAGTAAAAAGTTCTATTTTGGTCTCATCCATCCACAAAACATTCCTCCAATAGCCTTCTGGTATTTCCACGTTGATCTTTAGCAAACTGCAGACAAGCAGCAATTTTTTTTGGAGAGCAGTGGCTTTCTCCTTGCAACCCTGCCATACACACCATTGTTATTCAGTGTTCTCCTGATGGTGGACTCATGAACATTAGCCAATGTGAGAGAGGCTTTCAGTTGCTTAGAAGTTACCCCGGGGTCCTTTGTGACCTCACCGACTATTACACGCCTTGCTCTTGGAGTGATCTTTGTTGGTCGACCATTCCTGGCGAGGGTAACAATGGTCTTGAATTTCCTCCATTTGTACACAGTCTGTCTGACTGTGGATTTGTGGAGTCCAAACTCTTTTGAGATGGTTTTGTAACCTTTTCCAGTCTAATGAGCATCAACAACTCTTTTTGTGAGGTCCTCAGAAATCTCCTTTGTTCGTGCCATGATACACTTCCACAAACATGTGTTGTGAAGAGCAGACTTTGATAGATCCTGTTCTTTAAATAACACAGGGTGCCCACTCACACCTGATTGTCATCCCATTGATTGAAAACACCTGACTCTAATTTCACCTTCAAACTAACTGTTAATATATAATACAAAATATGTAATACATACTTTTGCCACTCACAAATATGTAATATTCAATCATTTTCCTTAATAAATAAATGACCAAGTATAATATTATTGTCTCATTTGTTTAACGGGTTTCTCTTTTTCTACTTTTAGGACTTGAGTGAAAATCCGATGATGTTTTAGGTCATATTTATGCAGAAATATAGAAAATTCTAAAGGGTTCACAAACTTTCAAGCACAACTGTAGCAAGACAGGAAGCACCAGGACTCTAAAGATGTGGACCTTCGTCCTTTTGCATAGATATTTTAACTGTTTAACAGGAGTTCTTAAATAAAGGGTTAATGTAAAACTGACAAGTCTGGTTTCACACAGGAAGCTTTAAAGCTAGGATGAATGTAAAAAAAGGAGGGACATATTTAGAAAATTAAAACACCATGAGTTTCAGACCTTTGAAATTTCAATTAATTTGACTCATCTGTTAAGTATCACTATTTAGTAATGTTTTAAAATCAGCTAATAATGCAAATATAAATGTTACAACAGCAAATGTTACAAATCTAACAGATTGGTTCACTGACAACCCAGACTTTAACAGCATGTTGTTAAAAATAAACAGTTTGTTTAAATGGAAATCAGTCATTCAACAATATACATATGATGCTGTTTGAATTTTTATACTTAGCATGGTTTTATGCAGTATTTTTTATTCACTCGACAGAAAATGCTGGAGAAAATATTTGGAATGTGCACAGTCTCAGATAAACCAGCTCATTCATGACACATCGTTCTTTATAACTTCTGTGCTGACATCTCCCCAATATACTGTAGCAAACCTCGACTCCTGGGGGATTCCCAGATCAACCACACATTCAAACTCAAACCTGCATTTTATTTTGATATTTATGAATTCCAGTCTTGTTTCTTTACATGATAGTTGAGCAACAACTTGATGTATATTTTACCATTATAAGGCTGTTGTTACTGTTAGTATTTATATATTTAATACTAGCTATCCCCTGTGCCTCCACCCATGTAGTGAAACAAGACAAACTTTAAAAATTAATAAAATCTTTTAAAAATGCAGTAATTTGTATTGAGAACAATTTATAATGATAGCGTTCATATCCAAGGGTCTCTTGATATATAATATTTTTTGTTTTTGCTTTCAGGGGTGAGAATGTAGCTGTGATCTCTTTGCCAAAAATGTACAGTATAAAGTTGGCAAGGTACACTCCAAAGTCAAATGTTCCCACTGTATCTGATCGTGTTCAGTTCTGATATTAGAGCATCCCCTGCATGGAGGAGAAAAGCACACAGCTGTGATCTCTTTCTCAAAAATGTCAAATGTTATTGATGATAATCTCTGCTGAACAAACAAGTATCGCAAACTAAGTGGAGATATGGTATGCTCCAATAAGTGGCGAGAGGTAGACCGACACGAATGGAGGCTTTCGTGTAAGTGAGGACAGCCCCGCTCGGCTCCCTACTCCTGAGGTCCCACCTCCTACTCCCCTCGGCCCGCAGCCTGTCTCTCGAAATAAATCGGTGCCGCAACCGAACCATTAATACTTACCACGATGACCGAATGTTCAAGCAAATTATAGAAAAAAACCCAATCTAAAGCCGTTACATAGTTCCTTTGTGAAAAGCGGACAGAGATACAGACAGAAAGATTTTATATTTATAGAGATTATATTTCAGAAAAAGGCACAAGATTGTTCACTTTAATAAGTGAGGTACGTTAATAAAAAGTAATTGAATCAGATTTCCGTTTTATCAAAATCTAATGAGTATTGTCAAATTTCACTGCTATTAATATCCGAATATAAAAATTCTGGCACTGTAACCATCCTATAACAGAGTGCTGCCCCCCTGCTTTTTTTCACCAAATGTTAAAAAGTACTAGCTTCTGATTTTTTAGGTTGAGCATTTTACATTGACCATTGTGGTTTCAAAATATTACTTCCTGTCCATGCAATAAAAAGAAAATCGAGTCTACTGTAATGCAGAGACCCAACAGCAGCTTTTGGCAGCTAAGATTGTTTGAAATATTTGCTCTTGATGAAGGAAAATGGATGTATTAATTATTTTTATGACAGCAGTGCTTTTCAGGATCTGTGAAGGTTTGCAAAGGTTTATTCTACATTCTAATGCACATTCATATGTATCCAAATGTATGCAGCTTTGCAGAGTCTACTGAATATAATGGGATAATGTGATATTGACATGCACTCATTATATCTACTGTATGGTGAATTTTATGCAGAAATGAAGAGTAAATGACTGGCTATCTATATGCTCTTCTAAATCTATATTTCAATAGAATCTATCCCTCTCAGTTTATTTTCATTTTAACTGAGATTATATTATGTTTTAATATTTTATTGTATGCTAGTAATCTAATTTACATCTGATACAGATTCAAGACTTATCAGAAATAATGCTGAATACCAAGCAGATTCATATGCTTCTTTAAACATTTTCAAAAGTAAATATTATATTTTGGGCATGTATGCTTATGTTCCATATACAGTATGTGGTTATTTGAAAGCCTTTGAACTTAGAAAATGGTGCTTTGATTGACTTTATTAATTTAGGAGAAGAGAACAGAACAGAAGAGCTTCCTCATGTTGACAAAATGGTTGGGTTCTTGCTAAATTTACATTTGTCTCCATTTTTGTTATGCAGACTTAATTCCAGTCATCACTCCGAGCTTAGGATGAGATTGAAAATTTTGATGACGATCTATTATATTACACAACAGTCTTATCTTACAAAACCTTATTCTTGATGCTTCTTTTTCTTCTTTTGGCTGCTCCCATTGTGGGTTGCCACAGCAGATCATCTTCTTCCATATCTTCCTGTCCTCTGTATCTTGTTCTGTCACATCCATCACCTGCATGTTCTCTCTCACCACATCCATAAACCTTCTCTTAGGCTTTCCTCTTTTCCTCTTCCCTGGCAGCTCTATTCTTAACATCCTTCTCACAATATACCCAGCATCTCTCCTCTGCACATGTCCAAACCAATGCATTCTCGCCTCTCTGACTTTGTCTCCCAACTATCCAACTTGAGCTGACCCTCTAATGTACTCATTTCTAATCCTATCCATCCTTCTCAAACTCAATACAAATCTTAGTATTTTTAACTCTGCCACCTCCAGCCCTGTCTCCTGCTTTCTGGTCAGTGCCACCTTCTCCAACCCATATAACATAGCTGCTAGAAGAACCAAATAAATGTCTCGGCTTTATTGAATTAATTTTCTATTTCACTCATGTTTCTTTTTTGTAGTCTCTAGCAGGTGTCTTTAAACGTTTTCATCTGAGGACCCAAATACGAAAATTGATTCCATACTGAGAGCCATCCATCCATTTCCCAAGCCCACTTTAAAACCAAGTAGAGTTTTATTACCAAAATTACAGCAGAGTCATACTTAGAGGAATAAAAAACATTATTTTATTTCAAGCATTTCTCTAAAATGAATATTAGTAATGTTTAGTACAGCTGACAGAAATACATTTGCAGAGTCATTTCATCATATCTGGCTCGAGGATATGATGATTTGTGACAGGACAATATAATGGTCACTTATGGTGCCAGATAAAGAATAAAGTAGGCAAAAAAACTAATCAATGCAATTCATTTATTAAATAACGTTTCATAAAAAGTAGCATTTTTAAAATGAGTTCCACCCTTATCAGATATTTTTAAAAGAGTTAGCAAATACTTGAGCATATCTCAGTTTTCATTTAACAGTTTAATAAACTTAGTAATAAAGTAGCTGACCTCTTACTTAAAATGCATGCACTATTTGTATTTTATACAGGATAAATCTTGCTGAGCAGTCCAGCTTGAAATGTTTAATACTACAGACTAACATTTTGCTGAATGTTGCCAGCTGGTCTTTTGAACGTTTCTTCTGTTCTTACAGTTCTCAATGGTCCAAACATGTCCTTCACATGACCAGCAGATTGACAATTCTCCAACCACTTTAAAGGATTCTCCTTCACTGAGACATGATAAACTTAATAAAATATTTTCTTTGCTTCCCTGTTGTAGAATTAGATTCCATAACAGCACACGCACAGTGAACCATCAACTAAATGTCCATGGCCACTGAAACTAAATTTAGCATACAACACTGCCATGACACTTTATATACCCGCACTCTATTCAGTCAGCCTTCATAACGCCCAGACAATCAGCACACCTTTAATCACTTCAACATTTCAAACTAGCGTCACAGTTCCCTCACCTCAAAAGCTTGTTTGTGCCTTTCAGTCACATCTCCATCTTTTATAGTTGCATTCGCATACAATGCATGAAGCACCTATTGCGATGTCTGTTTGTCTGTCTGCAGGAAACAATTCGGCTCCCTCGTGGACAATTTTTATTAAATGTGGCACACTTATTTTACAAGGAAATTTGTAGAAACAGTTCAATTTTCAATGTGATATCTTGAACAGATCACACTGCACACAATTTTCAATTTGTAAGATCTCCCATTGGAAAGCATTGATGAATCGTCTATCTTAAAATGAAGAAATGTTCCGTGCGACCTTAAGTATGAATTAGTTAATTGTTTCAGTTTTGCCTTGAGAGCGGTTACACCAACTTGTTTATTTTCCTCTTTTTCACCTCCAATAAACGCTACTGACAGTAAGCAGGTCTTCACGACAAATTAATCAAAAAACTGCAGCCTGCATGTGCAGAGCAGAAAGCCGTTCTCAATGTTGGCTGCTTGCGTGAGTGGGACAGCTGTCCTCTTATCAGCATGTCCATAGCGACACTTGCAGAAACCGCTGCATGCATCTTCCTCCTCCTCAAGCTGTAATTAGTAAAAGGTAAGGTAAATGATCTTACTAACTGGAAAAATATAAAATGCAAGCAAGGAAAACAAAGAGTTATTTATATACAGTATGAATGAAATACCCTGTAGTTTGTAAGACACTGTGCACTGAACAAATAAACGTTTAGTCAATACTATTTACCTTACACTAAACCAAGGTCATTATCTGCACATTATCATGATTCATTATTTCACTGGGGGCGGCATGTAGTTTGCATGTTCTCCTCGTGTCTGTGTGGGTTTCCTCCGGGTGCTCCGGTATCCTTCCACAGTCCAAAGTCATGCAGGTTAGGTGCATTGGCGATTCTAAATTCTCCCTAGTGTGTACTTGGTGTGTGTATGTGTACCCTGCGGTGGGCTGGCACCCTGCCTGGGATTTGTTCCTGCCTTGCACCTTGTGCTGGCTGGGATTTGCTCCAGCAGACCCCTGTGGCCCTGTGTTAGGATATAGCGGGTTGGATAATGACTGACTGACTATTTCACTGTCACTATAATTTACAAGGGTGGCCAGTCATCTCAGTTTAATTGTTTCACTGGATGTGACAGGAGAGATGGTGTCTTAGAGAATATTTATTTAGTATATTCATGCCATAGAAATGCAGGCTCTCGATGATGAATCAACAGCGGTATTTTGCATACTACTAAAATAAATGCTGTGCTAAATGAAGGGTTTGGACGGATTTAGCTAGCTCATGTGATGACTCAAACATTAAACATTTAAATTTTGTTTATAAGAGTTATTTATAAATGTATTGAAATCACTTTAGTTTTTTGGTTTGTTTTTTTTTTGTCAGGCACTTCCTGACTCACTGTTACAAGGAAACATTCCTACATATTATATAACATTTAACTCGTTTTAATTTCTAAATATTCAAGATTTGGAGCTTTTTGGGGTTCTCCCTTATTTTTGGTTTTCTATACCCCAAAAAACTACATTTTTTGCTATTTGGTCATTATGGACCATATGTTTTGTAAGAAAGTACGTTTTTCTGATAAAGAGTACACCAACAGGTGTCTTTAGTAAAACTGAACAGAAGGACTTGAAGTTGTGGATGCCGCATCAATGAACTCCAGGGGTTTCACAAAACCATTTTTTATGAATATGATATTATTTTTAATTTCTGATCCTTTACTAGGGTTCAAGGCCCCTATGGACCTCTATCAAATTGTGAAAAATGATAAATTAATATTTACACTTTAAACATTGATGCAACTTTCTTGTTTTTTATGTACTTCTACCTCATGAAGTAAATCATTAAATTTCTTATGACCACCTCGAATTAGTGCAGCCTACGCTAATTCAGACTTTTTATTTTCAGTAGAATGTCTCACCTGAATCTTACCTCACCTACTATAATACAATGGAGGAGCAATGTCCTATTGTATTTAAAATTAATTCCTGCTTAACTAAAAAAAAAAAATGTTTCTTTGGAAGTAAATTCATGCATGCGGTTTTAATTTATCATGCTCAACAACTGTAATATCTCTGTTCAAGTGATAACTTCATATTACATAATTCTGTTTCTTTAAACTATTGATCTGGTCTGACCTGAGTTTGAGGTAAAGCTATTGGTCTTATGGATCTGTAACGTGTGCTTTGTACTGTGTAGAGCAAATTGATTAGTGTTAAATCAGCACTGTAGACATAAAATCTCACACTTTTTTAGTTATGTACATAAGACTTATGAAACATACATTCTCAGACAACAGCTAGGCATAGGATTTAAGCCTAAAAGGCTGCACATGAGGCATAAGTTTTTAATTGGTGCATGATCATGTTGTGGATTTATGTTTATTTGTGTGGGGTTTTTTTGTTGTTTTTGTTCACTTTGTATCATCATTTTCATATTTTTATGTTATTTTTTGTCGATTTGATTTATTAATAGTTAAATATGTACTGCCTCTCTCAGAATGCATGTGTTCCTTGAGCTTTCTGGGTGGGACCACCCTGCTGGGTACCCCTTCTGGCTTTATATTCCAGCCAGAGACAGGGTACAGCAGCCAAGCATTTTGTTCTATGGTGTCATGAGTATTATTATTTGTCATTGGATTTTCTGCTTTATTTTAGTCTCTTGTTCTGTGTTAAGGATTCTGTTTTCTGGATTATGTATTGGGACTTTGTAATATAGGGTTGCCTTTTAGGCAATTTCATTTTGCCTTTTTATTGTAAGTATAAGTATTGAATCAAGATTTTGATGAATCTCAATGTTTTCGAGTTCGAAAATACTATTTTTGGAATTACATTTGTGTGTGCGTGTGTGTGTGTGTGAATGTAAACACAATAACTTGAGTACACTTTCATTTAGGTCATTCAAATTTTGCATATAAGTATTAGGTACAAAATGTAGATTTCTATCAACTTTTGTGCTCTTTCCGCTAACCGGAAGTGGTACTTTTTATTCATGCAGTTGCAGAGTCTGATTTATTCAACTTTACTTTTATAACAATTGTTCTATATATTATTGATTTGATTTGTTGTTGATGGTTCTTCAAAGTACATAATATAAAACTATAATCATTGTCTTGCAGTTTACTCCTCAAATATCCATCCCCATATCTGAGTATATGAGAAAGTCTAAGGGAGACCACTCCCGATGTTTTGTCTGTGGACATTGGTTTTCATTTTTCTGTTTTTTTCTTGATTTGTTTATAAAAACAAATCTTGTGTACCTCACACGCTCGCACTTCCTCTTTCAATCACATCACCAAAGCCAAATTGACCAATCACACCAGAGGCAAACTGACCAATCACATTGCTCAGAAGGACTGGACATACAGATCTTAATGTTTTATTTTATAGTAGATGTTATATTTTAAACACCCTACTAGTGTAAAAATCAACCTGCTTCCATAGGTTTGTAAACTTCCTTTATGCTGGTAATTCCACAGTTTTTGGGATGCAATTTACACTGCATAATGAAGCTGTTTTGTCTTATGTCCTTGAGCCTGAACAACTATTCTAAATGAGACCAGTGAAGTCTAGTACTTTCTACTACTTTCTTTTCTCTCTCTTTTTTCATTTTGTATAAAAAGTATTACTTATATCACTACACTGAGATCTTTCCATTGCATCTTCTACTGCACAGATATCTCCACCTACAACAGAAACGCTCAGTAAAGTTACTGCAGATGACATTTAAGGCAGGAACTTCTACAGTGTATGCTCAGTTCTCAGCCAGTAAAGTGGACCATCGCACCAATGATCTCTTAAGATGCACCCTCTTACTGAGCCAGAAAAACAAGAAACCTTCATGGCCATTACGTCATCAACTAAATAACTTTGCATTTTCAGATCATGACCTATGACCCTAAACATGTTTGGACATAGTTTGATGTTATTTGGTTACTGTGAACTCTGCAGTTTGAACATAGTCAGTTACTTGCACTTTCTAACAAGTTACCTTGAAAATGTAATGAAGTAGTATTGCTACTACATAAAAATATTTTTAAAGAGTAAACATATTTAAATTTTAAAATACTTCAAAAAGTACAATTCCTTATATAATCTGGACAAGTACACTAATAAAAAAATGTAATTAGTTACCTTCCATTAATGTAGACGTGTACCCAATGTCGCGTATCACCAGGGACCTGACTAGCCGGGACGGCAGCTAGATGGGAGAACCAGGTTAGAGAGAGTTTTAGAGCTTTATCTCCCCCAGGATGCTTTAGGGCAGCTCGCCTGGGTTGCTGTGGCTCCATGGATTCCCACAGGGCATGCTGGGAGATGGAGTTTGCTGCAGCCCTGTTGGGTTCTTTGGATGCTGCCAGGGGACCTGGGCAAAGGCTGATTCACCCACTCTCTGCTGCTTTCAGTTCATTCTCCAAATATCATATTCATACCAAACACACCTATATCATTTTAAGATTTGGAAAAGTGTGTTTAACAAGTCAATAAAGTATGATAGTTGTTTATGGGTATAGAAGCCTTAAAGATTTTAATTTCGTATTTCTTTATAGGCCAACATAAAGCTCCTGACACTGTCATTGAAAAGAGAGGGAATACTGCTGTGCTGCCATCTAATTTTACATTTGAGCCATTTGCAAGAGGTGGAAAGCTAAATATTATATGGCTAAAAAATGATTATGTGGTAAAGAATGCAGAAATTGTGTTAAACTGTTCAGCAAACACGAGAACATGCAACAAAAACAAGGACAACCGATTTCAGTTAATAGGAAATGTCTTTGACAAAAATGGCTCAGTGCTGCTAAAAGATCTGCAGTTATCAGACACAGGGACATATTACTACCGCATGGAGTTTCCTGAGGACAAATCAAAATCCTTCACATTCATGGAACCAACCAACCTAACAGTTCAAGGTAAAGCATTATCTTTTTTATTTATGAGAAATGACAAGAATGATTTAGAACTGTAAAGGACCTGAATGAAGACTTCATTCCAAATATGCTTCCTTTAAATATTCTGCTTTTGTTCCCACTCTTGTTTTTTTAACGTATTTACTGGAGCAAGACATTTTGGTTTAATAATCTGCTGAAAGAGTAGATTAACACTGATAGCAGACAGGGAAGGACAACACTAAAATAGCAGTTGGATTATTAGGAACATACCCTGTATTTATCTGTTGCCAATATATCTATCAAAGATAACTAACTTGTTCATTTTGTGATTTTTTTTGTGACTTTAAAAAAAATTCAACTTTTTCAAATCTGCAAACTCCAAATGAGGGATTCCTGCAGTACTGAACACAAAACAAAAACCTGACTCAGGTGGGACAGCAGTTCATCACAGGGCCCATTCACTTACAAAGTAAGCCAGTTTAGAATTGTCAGTTTAACTACAACGAGCACCACTACAATGAGATAAGGGAGGAAAATTAGAAAACTTAACATAAACCTTCGCAGACATGGAGAAACTCTACATAGAGACAAGATCATGAGGCAGCAGCGCTAACCACTGCACCACATTGGTTTAGGACAAAATGCAATGGCCTGTTTGGTCATAAATCATTCCCACTTCTGCTTACCTAACCATTTACAGCTGAACCAGTTGTGGATGCTGGCCCGGACACACACAGACGGACATCGTTGTTGCACCCAACACACTGTTTATTTACAACTATTATTTACAGTTTTTATGTGCACGACACACCCCAGTGCCTCCAGCACCGATTCCCCCAATGTCCAGGCCACACAGTTCCACTGCCTTTCTCCTGGCCGCCTCTAGTCCTCCCTCCAGCTCCGTCCTCTTCCACCCGACTTCTGCCGATGACTCGAGGGAGGCGGCCCCTTACATAAGAACCCGGATGGGTTCCAGCTGCTTCCCGGCATTCCTCCTTAGCCACGCCCCAGTGTGGCAGAAGTGCCGGCTGTGCATCTGGAAGCCGTCCGGGTGTCCCCTGTCATCTTCCCCCCAGCACTTCCTGGTGTGGCGGAAGTGCTGGGCTCCTGGGATATTCAGGCACTGGTGGCCACCGTCCCTACAGGGCTGGGCTTCCAAGCCCTTTACCCGAGGCCCCCAACATAACCAGGATGGACGCCCCCTTGCGGTCTGGAGGAGGTACAAGCCCTCCTCCGGTCTTCCTGGGCGTCCCGGCTGGGGACCACACAGTTTAAGTTTTCAGTAGTTTGTTTGTCTCTAAATAGAAAATAAAATTGCATATTCGCATATACACACATCTGTTTTTCCATTATTATTATAACACCAGTAACGATGCATGAATGCACTTGACTTGAGCATTCCTAGTTTTCATCCTCTTTCTCTGCACATTTAACATTCATTTGCTCAGAGGTTGATGCACTTGCTGCTTCCCGAGCAGATCTTCTTTTCTCCACCCTAGCGACCCGCTTCTTTTCTTCTTTCGTCGGCATCTTTTCCCATTTAAACTGATTAAGTTCCTGTTTGTGTTGCAATTACTTAGTATGTTTTCATTCATTTTTCATTTAAACTGGCACTTAAGTCATCAATCTGCCTTAAGAATGATTTAAGATATGAAGAGGCAGGGGAAGTGACGGCGAAGATGGTAGGGATGAGAATGGCGCCCGTACACATGTGCCACACGGCCGTCCTGCTGGCTGCTGCCAATAGTTGATTCTACAATAAAATAAAATAAAAATAAAAAGAGTAATAACCTTGCAGGTCAATCATCACCCCAAAAGTGGACAGTAGAGGTCACGTAGTATATTTGTACCCAATTTCAGGTCAATTGGTCAAACTGTTTACAAGCTACAGGTGATTTACAATCCTGGACAGAAAAATGGACAGCCAAGGTAGCGTATTATAAGAAGAAGATAAAAGGGTTATTTAACTTTATTTGCAAGATGCAAGTTTGTTAAGTCTTTAGCTTGACCAGGTTTCATCTTTACGTGAAGGCTGCTATTTGAATGTATTACAGAATCTCAAATGGACAGTTTAACTGTACGGTCCCCTGGCTGGGGTCTCAAGGATTCTCAGTTAAATGACCTTCTGCAGTTTACCTTTGCTTAGTTTCACTACTTGTAGTTTATCCTACTCTTACATATTATTTCTTCACTTTTAAAGGCCAAATGTACTATTTGTGGGTCCGTCCAGTGCAGATTTGCCTCATTTGGTGTCAATTATT
This sequence comes from Polypterus senegalus, assembly GCF_016835505.1. Lineage (NCBI taxonomy): Eukaryota > Metazoa > Chordata > Cladistia > Polypteriformes > Polypteridae > Polypterus > Polypterus senegalus. The sequence goes on from NC_053157.1 coordinate 51,259,876, forward strand.
CATGTACAGTATTTGGCTGCCAGGTTAACCAATCGCACTACAAATCTGTCCGAGTTTATTTTACTTTACAGTTAGACGGCTCTACAGTATTTATTCTAAACTTGTTCTGACTTGCTGTTCACCCCAGTAGATATCCATTTATTCATCCATCCATTTTAAACGCAAGCATAATCCAAATGTATGGTTTATCTTTTGTTCAATAAGTGCAGAATACAAAAACGAATTTGTTTGTAAAAATGTAGACAGGGATGAGCCTGCTTTATTATGCAAGGCTGCAGTATGCATTACTGATGAAGACACATTTTCAGCTATCATCAATCACAAAGTACCACTTTCCAAAATTACACTGGAAGAAACTACCAAAACTTGTAGGACCAAGTGGGCAGCTTTCATTAGAGCAAACTTGATTATTATTATTATTATTTACACGGGCAATGACCAGGTGCAAAATTTGAATTTTGTGCTGATAACCTTTCTTATTTACGTAGAAGCTCAACTCACAATGGCGGCTGTGAGCAGACAAGAGAACAGGAAATGTGTTCTTACCTCAAGAAAATAGTTCTGTGATAAAATAATTATTTCCATTTTTCTTTTGTTATCACAAGAATGTCACATAAATTCAGAGGGATGGTTTTTTTTAAATTGAAAAATTTGCTGCTTCAAAGTGAATGTACTATATTTGGGAAGTTTTAAGGATTTTTCAATCATCAATGGGTTCATTGTAAGCTACAAGAACCAGCAAAGTGTATTTAAAATTTATAAAAAGTGCTTCAATTTAGAACACAAGTATATGTGGCAAATTAATACGAGGGATGTTCAAAAAGTTCCTGCACTTTTATATTTTCATTGGAAATGGTGAAGGCAAAAACATTTTTTACTGACGGCATTAAAATTTTCGTATGACGCTGGGAAAAATGCATAGCAAAGGAAGATGACCAAATAGAAAAGTGATGTCATTTGTTTTTGAAATTCTTAATAAATAGGATGAAAAGAAAATGCGGAAACTTTTTGAACTTCCTTCGTATGTAGCATGATTATGAAGAAATAACTTTGGCTTGAAAAATACTAACCTTATCCTTTGTGGTGCATCATGGGTAAATTAAATTATTACTTAAGAAGTTCAAACAACCCATGTCAAGTACAGTGAACAGTCAAGTGAGTTTAAAAGGGGGGACAATTTTCTAAAATTCCAAGAGGGATTTAGTGGAACATATGGTGCTTATTATTTTGATTTTGATTTTCAGCACATTTTGATAAGCAGGCCATCACAATGCAGACACAAATGTAATTGCTTACTCACACATGCCATTAACTTTAATATAAACTTCAACCTGAGAGCATGTGTTAAGTCTTTAGTCAGTGAGGAAAGGAAACATGGAATAACTCTGAGTTAAACAAAATCATTTCATTTGAAACAAAGCTAAATGTTCACGACATTCATGATAGTTTTTTTTTCCCCTCAATTCAAAGTCAAGCCTATTTGATTCATACAGTAGCAAATAGATAAGATGTTGATTCTTCTCCTCTTCCCTTTTATTTTTTTTATATTCTAGGATCTCCTGAGATTTTACGTTTGGATGTTGTTTATGGGTTTTTCAGACCTATAAAAGTTGTTTGCCTGGCTGAAGGAAACCCGATACCCAGTCTGACATTGAACTTCAACTTGGCACAGAGAGGACAGGAATATCAGGCTGAGACCCTAACCATCCACAGCGAAAATACATTTGAAATAAGGGGAGAGATTCAAAATCCGACAGGTTTACAATACATTTGCAATGCTACAAACCAATTTGGGACACAACAAAAAACAGTTTATGTTGGAATTTCTACTTCTGTTTTCATAATACTTACTGTCTTCAAATTGCCTTTTCTGCTGTTAGGTTGCTTGGCCTACTGGAAGTACAAAGGTAAGGCACTTTCCATAGATTTAAATAATTTCATAGACTTTGTTTATTCTGCACAGTGATGGTTGAGGTCAAAATGTCCACATTAAAAAGCAGTCTCCAAGCAGTCAGTGCCTGGGCTGTAATATGAAAACATGAAACCCCAGCCACAGTAAGCCAAAGTATGACGTAACCTTTAGACGGGTTGTATATCTGCTGCTGATACACAGAACACTGTATGTGTTAATCCCACTCACACCTCCCACTCTTTATATGTTAGACTGGTTTGGTTCTTCTTTTTTCTACAATACTGAAAGCATTACCCATTTAATGTGATGTTTAATGAGTTTTTGGAGACTTCTTAGAATAGCACAGCAAATCACAACACTAACACGTGTCACATTTCTGGAGCCTGCTACAGTGTTACTCAGACAAATATGGTGGCTGAGATCAGCCAAGGAGTGGTTAAGGCTAAAACAGTGTGGTTTCATTATGTTGGTTAACATATTAAAACATACAGTACATTTATTCTTGCTAAATTCTTTCAAAGCAAAAAAGTAACCAGTTAAATAGGAAAATAGTCTGACTAAAGGCATAAAGCTGAAGAACTTCCTGGTATGACCATTCGACAGTTTTAAGAAGCAAAGCAAATCAAGTGATAAGCATACATTTTATGAAATATGTGCTTAATGCACCGCCACAAAGCATGAAAGAAACATCAGGCCTGCTTCAGTGGGCCTCTACTTTTTATGTGGAATTTTTTGTGTGCAAGGCTGAATCGTCTTTATAGTGTTTCTCCTGCATACGATACCATACACCAGGGGTGCCCAATGCGTCAATCGCGATCGACCGATAGATCGCAAAGGTAGTGCAGGTAGATTGCATTGCATTCAAATTTTTGTATTTTTTTTGTAACGCTAGTCTATCATATATCCTCCCTATGGCATTTGCCACTTGATTGACATACAGGGCGACGAGTCTGATATCTCTTTTCTGCTAACACACTGGTCATCCCGCACACACGATCAAACATGCAAGCTACTGCAAAACTCCGGCTGTGATCTAGTTAGCCTTCCAGTTTATATCAACTAACGAAGGGATTTAAAAAAAAAATTGTTTGGGGAGGGTATGGGCTGGATGTGGAATTGGAAGAGGATTTTTTTTCTCACAATGTCACAATCGAAGTGCGTTTGTCTGATCTGTCAATCTACTGTATCTTGCTATTCCAAAGAAGGAAAATGTGGAAAGGCACTTTCGAACTGTTCATAAAAACTACGAAACTGACTTCCTTCCGAAAAGTGATCTGAGAAAGAGAAAGGAGAGGAAACTAAAATCGCAGTTAATTGGACAGCTGTCATTTTTCACTTGGCTGAATTCAAAAGCTCCTTGACTGCATTATTTGGCTCTACTTATTTATGCCAGTCAGCCTTTTCCCACATGACGATTATTATATCCAAATACTGTACTGACCATAAATGTATTGAATTGTTATTGTGCCATAAAGGTTATTCAGTTATGCAAGGTACGGCAACATATATTTTATGTATAAAGTATACTCAGTATATTTATATATTTTTAAAATATATATATATACTAGCAAAATACCCGCGCTTCGCAGCAGAGAAGTAGTGTGTTAAAGAAGGAAAGAGAAAGAAAAGGAAACATTTTGAAAATAACGTAACATGATTGTCAATATAATTGTTTTGTCACTGTTATGAGTGTTGCTGTCATATATATATATAGCAAAATGCCCGCACTTCGCAGCGAAGTCATGTGTTAAAGAAGTTATGAAAAAGAAAAGGAAACATTTTGAAAATAACGTAACATGATTCTCAATGTAATTGTTTTGTGTATTTGGTGGCAGCGTCACAAAGTTGTTTTCGTCTAGCTGCATCAGAAAATGTACCACGACATCTGACACGCCTCCTTTTTACTGTTTTCTCACAGCTTGGATTGCTGCTGTCATAATGGGTTTGAGTCTACATACATATATACATATATATATACACATACATATCTTCATATCTATATACATATCTACATATACATATATATATATATACATACCTATCTACATCATATATACACACACATACATACACACACACAAATTATATATATGTGTGTGTGTGTGTATGTATGTATGTATGTATGTATGTGTGTGTGTATATATATACAATGTAGATAGGTGTGTGTGTATATATACAGTACATATATATATATATACACATACATACAAACATACACAAAGGTATATATATGTGTATATATATGTATGTGTCTATATGTGTGTGTATAGCTTTAGTCACTGAGTGCAAGGGAAAAATAATAAAATATAGTCTATAAGTTATTAAACAGTAAAAGATTAACGTTTTAAGAAGTAAAGGTACATTGAGCACTACTGGAGTGGTTGCGGGTAAACTACATTTTAAAGACGGTGTAACAGAACAGGTAAGTAGTACTAACAGCAGCTAAAATGTATATGGATCATCTCTCGGTAGTTGATCCCTTTTGAAAGGCGCTACACATCGGCTGTGGTATAGAAATTACATTTTCTATGTGAAATTCCAAATTTCTGCCTCTGGTAATATGCCTTACCGGTATTACCAGCAATTAAAGAAAATTAGTTTTGTGTCCTCTGCAGTGTTAAGAGAGAAAGGCTTTGGTTTGGGATAAAAGGAAAAAAGGTGTAAAGAAAGGAAAGTTGCCTTTTTCTTTTATATAGTGTAGAGAGACGTCTTTGCTGACGATATGAGCGCCTTTTGGGGACAGTCGCGGTGGGTCTTGTGTAGACTGGTGAGACGTCCCCACCATTAATCGGCTGTGATGGCACTGTCAGTCCTCCACTCCTATGCGTGTCTTCATAATCTGAGCTGACGACCTCATAATCGTATACGTGCAAAAGAAAGTGCAAAGCGCCTTAATATTAGTTTGCAGCGGTGTAGAAAAGGGGTCCCGTGTTTGCACTTGTCTGGGCTATAGCTCAGGGGGATGATGAAAAAAATGAAAAGTGCTTACTTTGACTTAAGGCAGAAGCGCAGTCAGCGTCTCAAAGGCCGGCACAGCTAGGCGTGCGCGCCGGCTGCTCGAATATTGCTGGGCAGGAGACGCCACTTTCTGCAGACACGTTCACGTTATCAAAAGTCTCTGCGCTCTTTGGAGGTCATTCATATATATATATATATATATATATATATATATCAAAATACCGCTCGCAGCGCTAAGTACTGCCTTAAAATTTTTATTAAGAAGAAAATTAAACCTTTTAAACTGAGGGAAAATATACCAATAATTATTTGTTAAGGATCTCTTTGTATACCACATTGTGAGTTCGGCCCTCCGGTTGTAATACGACCAAGCTATGTGCTGAGCTTACTCTTGAGCATGCAACGTACAGTTGGCCATGTGAAAAGTAATCTTGTTTCAAATCTCACAGCTTGGATTGCTGCAGTCATAATCGGTTTGAGTTTCATGGTTTGTTTCAATTACGACAGTATTTGTAGGACTTGTGTTGAAGAGACATTTGGCATCTGTCAAGCGTTGTAAATATACAACCGGTTTCATCGATAACTTTACATCCAGCTTTTGAGAGTTTAAACATTCATAAACATCAAAGTGTCCATTACTGAAATCGTCACCTGTCAATCTAAGATGTCTAAGAGGCATTGGCGGTTGTCAAAAGGTGTAAAATATTTGGCCATTTCGGTACACTTGAAAGCGACAACCGAACAATTTACCGGCAGCCATCAACTCACATGCAGAACCATAGGTGAAGGGCTTAAGCATTTCACTCTTCTAGTGCTCCTGTGTAGAATAAGTATCTCCTGTACCGTCATCAGTCCACACCTTGAACCTGTCCCAGTCATTCAATACATAAGACAGAATGTTCCTCCGGATATCAAAAGTGAGCCTGATATGGCCGTGCAATATGTAACAAAGAGAATGGAAAAGGTAGATGCCATCACCGGGCATGGAAACCACTTGGTAAATGACAGTTCTTTGATCGATGGTGATCACCTCGATAGACATGTTAATGGGGGTAAGGTTGGAACGATAAAGGAAATGGGTACCTGAACAATGTAAAGTAAGTCTAAGTCTAAAATACCTACACAATAACTATAATTGTAATAAATGAACAATAAAACAGCGGAGAAGACGTAGATTAAATAAAAAGGCGGTTATCAGCAGGGAGACATGAATCCCGTGGCGAAGCAAGGAAGGGAATGTAGAGACCGGAGCGACGGACGGCCTTATATAGGCAGGTAGCCAACTACGTGGGAGGTGTTGGAATGGGGGACTGAACACCGCCTCACACGGTGACCGAGCTGCAGGCTATGGACGTATATATGTACGTAAGTAGGATTCAGTTAGCATTGGGAACCCGCGTACCAAATTTCTTGAAGATGGGCCCATAAGTAACAAAGACCGTTGAAAAGTTCAATATGGCGGCCGACAGTGGCATCATACCACTGAATTAAGTATGTACATCGGTTTTGGATAGCGCAGGGAAGCCACCTACCAAATTTCGCAAATATGGGGCCATAAATAAGAAAGTTCAACATGGCGAACGTTGTCAACTGTTATGACCATTACGCGTAGAATTTTGAAATGAAACCTGCTTAACTCTTGTAAGTAAGCTGTAAGGAATAAGCCTGCCAAATTTCAGTCTTCCACCCACACAGGAAGTTAGAGAATTAGTGATGAGTCAGTGAGTGAGTGAGTGAGGGCTTTGCCTTTTATTAGTATAGATTTTTAATGTAGGTAGAGCATTTTGACCTGGTCATTTTAAAAGTAACTCGCAAGCTGAAAAAGTGTGGGCACACCTGCCATACACCATGTGGTTGATAGCCGGCAGCTCAACCCTTCTGGGATGCCAATGAGATTGAAGATTGGGGAAAGGCAGCTTTTCCAGGACAATGCCTCCCCCAAAACACTAGATGGGCATCCTGGAACTTGGAGTCCAGTTTCTCTGCCCTGTTGGGTGCCGTGGGTGGCGCCAGGGAGAACTAAGAAAGAACCTGGGAAGCTTTGCTTCCGTTGCAGCCCGGAAGTACTAGGAAGTCATGAGGACGGAAGCCCCAAAGTACTTCCGGGCTGATTAAAGAATTGAGTTCTCCATCTGACCCAGAAATGCTAGCAAGTCACGTGAATGGAAGAGGAGAAGCACTTCCGGGTGGAGGACTGCTAGAGACCCAGCAAGGGAGCCGGGAGGTGTAGGACAGAGCTTGCTGGGAGGAGTGGAGGAGAGAATAGTGTTTATAATCGTATGATCGTTGATTGTGATTATTTTTGATTTATTGCCTTTGTATTGTGGTGGAGGTGCTTTGGGGCACTGTACAAAAGGAAGAAGAAAATTAAACAACTTCTTAGTGTTTTGGGCAGAGTGGTGGCTCTAAGACTAGTGGTTTGCACTGGCAATCAGAAGGTTGCCAGTTCGAATCCCGTAAATGTCAAAAGTGACTCTACTTTGTTGGGCCCTTAAGCAAGGCCTTTAGCCTGCAAATCCTCCATCCTGGGTATGACATTAATCTGTATCCAGCCCTGCAACCTGCAGGGAAAAACCTGGGAGTTGTGGCGGAATTGGCACTCCAGCCACCATAAAAAACCTCACACTGTTCCACTCCATCTGAACTAGTGTGGTGCTGAGGTATCACCCATTGCATGGCTGCACTCGGGTCCTAATCTGGATCCTGAGTTGGTTTGTGGTGGGTGTGGCAATGCACTGTATCAGCGTGTGCCCCTAACCTCTCTCTCTCAGTGTTTTAACCTGTGTAAGCAGAACATCTGTCTGTTGAGTAAAAAAGGAACAACAGTGCCAACTCTCTTGCAACCTTTAAAGATAAAAAAATCACATCAGCAGGCAAGAAGGTCCCACTGACTAGTCTAGGGATTTGGGATCTCAAGGAATCCAAAATGATAACTGTTTCCTTTCTATACATCTTTGGAACAAAATTACTTTCTGTTAACGTACTGTTTACCAAGTCACCATTTTGTTTTTCACAGGCACTGCCATATTGTGGCTCTGTTGCTCTGACCTAACAGTCTCTTGCTGGGGATGTTTCCCTGGAAGTCATGCTCATGACATCATAAGCATTTTTTATAAGTTGACACCAATACTTCTTTAAAACAAACTTTTTTTTTGTGAAAATTATTTATTATTTTTGACCGGCTATGTGTGCTGTGACTTCTTTGAAATTGGATTTAATAATAAGATTTGTGTTACTGGTTTTGATATTATCAAGATATTTGGCACCTATGTGAGGATTTGATTCATGCTGACTCTAAATATTGCATTTTTTTTAAATAAGACCTTATGTACAATTCTGTAAATATTTTTGTGCTGTTTCCGACACTATTTTTATTTTTTTCAAGGTGCCACCAGTTGTTGTTATACTGCTTTGGTAACAACTGTGAAAGGTTCCACACAACACAGAGAAAGGTTTGGGGGCAGCCACCCGTATACTTGAGATAGGCTTCTAAAACAGAAATTTGTGGTTCAAAAATGGTTTCTAGTCTTAATGGACTTCAATCCAACACGGGCAAACATGGCGGTTTTAAAGCGTGGGCAGGGGAAGTGACATCATCGGGGCAGGAACTGGAAGTGACTCCATCGAGTCCAGGTGAAATTTCCCGTTATTGGTCTACCAATGAAAAACAGGAAGAATCAGTCCATTCTGCCACCCCCTGGGGTCTGGCATGAAATTGTCCCTTTGTGAGTCTGTCACCTGCCTCCCATGTGCACGTGTGTGACACAACCTAGAGAAGCATCTGTTTGATGTCATCAAAAATACACGATAAAAGTTTTGATGTCCTGTTGCTCTCTTAGATTACTGAATCCAACCCTAAAAGATGTCGTTGTAATTCCTTTAGCTTGCTTTTCTGGTTATAAATCCTATCTTATGTTTCTTCAACTCTGATTTTTACTTTTTGATAAAGCAATGATGCCCCTATTTTGTCTTCTGTTCTGACCTTTGCCCGATTTCTGACTTTGTCTCATTTTCTGGTCTCTATACGTCTCTCATACCAGACGATTCCTCCTAAAACAACAGCCCCTTGTCTGTAACTTAACGTTTATCTCTTAGTGCACTACTTCTTTCGCCCTAGTGGCCTCCATTCTCTGGCAATACCACTACAGCTTGCAGTTATCATATATTTATCAATTTAGTGAATCATAAGACTGGCAACAAGCACCAACAAAAGATATGGCCACAGCCATGAGAAAAAAAATAACATTAAAAATGATTAAATGTCTTATACTACTCCTATATTAAAATACTTCTAACATTACTAACGTGACCCTGGAAATTAGAAAATATTGTTGGCCTCCTGTTAAAGTGGGAATTATAACACCAAAAGAGCACTGCATTTAGAAGAGGGTTAACAACTGCACGTCTAGTCATTGACATCGGTGGTGGAATACATTTTCAGATATACATTTATCACACTTTTATGGACTTAATAATGTGTGTGTTCTCAATGGCCGGCTGCCAATCAGTTGCTAAGTCTTTCCTAGTGTCTCTTACTCACTGACCAGGTACTTATCGTACAACACTTCTAACCGATAAACATAACTCATTGGATGTGGCAGTATTTTAGACTGTAATTTATCAAAATAGTACTTGCTGTTGATTTTGTTATTATATTAAGGCATACTGTTTTTATTTCTGGGAGATTAATGTCTGTCTGTTATTCATATTTTACAGGTATAAAAAAGCTACAAGGTAAGAGTTTACATCTGATCAATGAATTACTACTAAATAACTGCATCTCATATGCACCGTATCATTAAAGGGAAATATAGCATATAACATTTTATAAATTATTATAATTTAACTTTTAATGAAAAGAACATATAAAAAGTGTATTTTTATATTCAATTAATATTTACAAAGAAGGCCAGACTAAATGACTTGAATGTGTTAGCGGGCAGTTTCACAACTCTCAGGCAACATAATAAAATAATAACTTCCAAATCTAAATATTTGGACGTTAAACTGTCACTATTTGCAAGTTGTACACTAATAATCATAAGCTCTGGGAAGTTTCATATTAGCTAATAAGTTTTGAAAGGTAAAATGAAGTAGAGATCTAGCAAAATGCTTGAATGTAGACAGGCCACTCAGCCCACCATGGCTTGTCAATGTCTATCGTTATACAAAAATTACTGTGTGTGTGTCTACTGCTCGTACAAACCTACATCCAACATTATGCTCTGCTTTGTAGCATTGGGTTGATATTAGTGGGGCATTGACTAGATAATAAAACATTCTGGGGGAACTTGGCTTAAAAAGGTTTGTGAAGCCCTGAACTAGGACAGTCAGAAGCCAGTGAATTCTCTCTGAACCGCTTAGATGGCATAAACATATAAAAAGGAACGTTTTCCACATAAAGTACTTATTAAATCTACTAACCCCTTGATTGTAGGTTTCATATTTTATAAAACAAGCTAGACTTTAACCCCAGATATGTTGGTTTGAATCATGTACTTGAATGCTGGCAGTATATACAGTACATAATAAAAATGAACAGCTCAGGTCAGGTTGGGGAGCATGTACTGGTACAGCATGTTGCTGCACTCACCACTCTACGAAACAGCTCGGGATCCTGGTTAGGAAACCCCCAAGCAAACACACGGTCCAGTCCCACCCTCCGGAAATAACCCTCTATCTGCTGCAGCCCGGTGTTGCATGGGTTCCCCTTGGCCTGGTCCTGCCACTCAGGTCGTCAACAATGAGGATCCTGCAAACTAGATCTCCCACAACGAATCGAGCCACATGGCCGTAGTGCCGTAAATGACACTCCCTCACAATATAGGTAATGTGCCTAACTTGAGACTCAATGAGCAACTGCTCATTTGACACAAAGTCAACCCAACGGTACCCAATGATTCTCAGAAGAGACACAGTACCAAAGGAGTCCAGTCTTTGTCTCAGGTCACTGGATAGCGTCCATGTCTCGCAACCATATAGCAAGGCAGGAAGCACCATTACTCTAAAGACTTGGACCTTTGTCGTTTTGCAAAGATATCGGGAGCGCCACACACCCCATTCCAGCGACCACATGACCCCACCCATGCTCTCCCAATTAATCCACTGACTTCATCGGATGAGTCACCAGAGACATGAACGTTGCTTCCCAGGTAAGTAAACCACTTGACAAGGTCAACTCTCTCTCCACATACACACAGCTGATGGCCGTGCCCAAGAAGTCGATCAATTGAGTCAAACACTTTATAAAAATTAACAAAGGCTGCAAAGAAATTCTGCCAAAATTTCACGTTTGCACTCTATGAGAAACCTCAGTGCCAGGATTCGGTCAATGGTAGACTTCTTAGGCACAAAACCAAACTTCTCCAGTCACTGGTAGGTGAGCAAGTGATCACAGATCCTATTGAGGATGACCCTAGTAAGGACCTTACCCAGCACTGAGAGCAGTGTTATCCCCCTGTAGTTGCTGGAATCCAGGCGATCACCCTTCCCTTTCCAGATAGGAATGACAAACCCTGCTTTCCAGTCAGTTGGGATGATGGCTCCCAAATGGAAGCAAAAATTGTTCTCCACCTTGCATTGCTTAAAAATGAACATGGACTGAAAATATGATCCGGCAGTCAAGTATTTAAGGAAGTTATTCAGCCTTTCAGTGCTTCCAAATGCCCTCATAACTGATCTGTTCTGTGATGGTATCACATTTATGAACTTGTGGAGTAATTGGATTAAAGTTTGGAACTGCATAACATAGTGAAGTCATCTGAAACATTAACAGCCTACGTGTGAATGTGGAAGACATTCTAATATATTAATAACCTTTTAGAGGTTTTTCACACCAGTCTAAAATATAAGAAAAGTCACATCAAAATGCTTTATTCTATAACAGCGGAGAGGTTTGTGGAGTTCTGGAGAAAAAAAAGGTGTTATACTATAAATAAGATAAAGGATATGCTTGTTATTTTTTCATAGTTATTTCTTCATAATTGTGACATATTATATTAATTTGCCACTTGTCGTTAAATTGAAGCATTATTCATACATTTAAAAAAATACCCAGCCTATTCTTGCATTTTTAAAATGGAGGGGATGGGACCAGGGTCCAGACTTGTAAACAAAAGTTCTGTTACAAGAGAGTACTAGAAGTGTAAGTGGGGCGTAGTGGTTAAAGCATTGGACTTTAAACTCTGGGGTTGAGGGTTCAAAGCCCACTACTGATGCCACTGTGTCACCACGAGCAAGTCACTTTACCTGCCTGTGCTCCAATTGTAAAACCAACAGAATTGTATCACAAATGTTGTAAGCTGCCTTGGATAAAGGGTCCGTGTACTTTTTGGTATTTGAAAATTCATTACAGAAAATATCGTTAAAAAAGAAAAAGAGACATTTATTTGATTTTCAAATTCAAAGGGAAAAACAAAAAATGCAAAACAATTACTTTTTTCCTTTTGTTCTTTTGCACATCAGAAAAGAAAAATGCAAGAAACGAGAAAACGGTCCGTGTACTTTTTGGTATTTGAAATTTCATTTTAGAAGCAAAAGTGAAAAAATGAAAATGAAAGGAATTTTCAGATTTTGATTTTTGATTAAAGAATAAAACGAGGGAAAATAAGGTATTTTTTAATTCTGTGGTAACAAATAGCAATTATAAATTTAAAATTACACATACTTTTCTGGATTTATTTGTGATTCAAATAATGAAAGAGTTACAATTGAAAAACAACAAAACAGACGCATTTTCGTTGTCTGAAACCGGAGGCATTTCTTCTTCTGTGCGATTTTTGACAACACGTGCGAACAGTCCTCCTCACAACACATCGATCGACGGCCTTCAAGTTACACTGCGTGGCATCAGCAGAGGATGGACCGTTACGTTGTTTTTCGGAACAGTAAAAGAGTGACATTCCGGGACGAGGACATGACTGCTGATAAACTGAGTCGCATCTTTCCGGTAAAAATACAAGCTTTGCAAACTTTGCTTCATTGATGTAGCAGTTCTTTTATAAACGTTATTGTTGTTACTTACTGTAAAACAGCTAATATTTGGTGATTTCATTTACTAATACTAAGTCTGGCAATTTTTAGAGTGCTAACATTTTGAATGGTTGCTCATTGACAAAAGTAACACATGTTAAGAAAACATTCTGTAAGTCACGTTGCTCTCTTAACGTGTTACACTTGTGCGTAGGGTTGCCACCCATCCTTTAAAATACGGAATCGTCCCGTATTTGTGGTCTTGGCCCCCAATGGATGTGGCCCCCGCTGCAATATGCGTCCCTTATTTTTTTGTATTAAAAGTGGTAACCCTACTTGTGCGCATTGTTAATACTCGAAACGTTTACTAGCTATAGCACTCTAAAATGAAATTTCAAATACCAAAAAGTACACAGACCCTCTGCAGATGCCAGTGTAAACTCAAGGCCGTCGAACGATGTGTCGTCAAAAATCGCGCAGAAGAAGAAGTACTTCCGGTTTCAGACAACGATAATGCATCTGTCTTGTTGTTTTTGAGCTAGTACACTTTCATTATTTGAGTCACAAATAAATGCAGAAAAGTATGTGTAATTTTAAATTTATGACTGCTATTTGTTACCATGGAATTTAAAAACTACCTCATTTTCCCTCATTTTATTCTTTAATCAAGAATCAAAATCTGAAAATTCCTTTCATTTTCGTTTTTGCTTCTAAAATGATACCAAAAAGTAGATAAAGGAATCAGCCAAATAAGTAAATGTAAGAAAGTTCCAATAGCATGGCACCCTTTCGCTCTTTCAAAAAAAAAAAAAGATGCACCATGGTCCGTGTACTTTTTGGTATTTGAAATTTCATTTTAGAAGCAAAAATGAAGAAACAAAAATGAAAGGAATTTTCAGATTTTGATTTTTGATTAAAGAATAAAATGTGGGAAAATAAGATATTTTTTAATTCTATGGTAACAAATAGCAGTCATAAACTTAACATTACACATACTTTTCTGGATTTATTTGTGATTCAAATAATGAAAGTGTAATAGCTCAAAAACAACCAAACAGACCCATTTGTAGCTTTTGCACCATGTACATGTTATTAAGTACGGACCATTAAAAAAAAATAATAATAAATGGATGGATGGAAAACAGCTCAATAAAATCGGCCACTTGGTTTTTAAAAATGAAACAGAATCAAATGTGGTGCCACTTCTTAGTATAAAAGGCAGAGAATAACTGAACAACACCCCCATCTTTTGGACACTTTGAGTATTACAACTGGCCTTCCACAGGCACTAAGGGTACAATAGACTTGCAGATTCCATTTCAATAAAGTTGCAATAGGAAAGCCACCCTTCTCTTTAAGAACAAAACAATGATTTTTGCTAAATCATCTACAGATTTTAAAATGCATTCAAGAAAAAACAAACAAAAATATATATTTTTTTTTAAATCAAATGGAAGTAAGCGCTTTACAAAACTCTGCAAGCACAATTGACATAACTATGTCAATCTCTGAGTGCTCTGGGCTTGGAGACGGGTCACATTGTTCTTTGTATTCTGGTCTCTGTTACCGATAACACATTTACAGCACACCATATTGGATTTAGAAGGTTTAGAAATGGAAGGAGGGGTTATGGGAATAAATGGTCAATGAATAACATGTAGGTTTTCTTTCCCCCAGATACGATTTCTTCTACTGTTACCACGTAAGAAGTGTAAGTATGTCATAATTTTATATCCATTTCACAAGCTTATATGTCTTGGGTATTAGGCACAGGCTAAGATATAAAACTTACATTTAACTTATATATATATATATATATATATATATACTCAGCAAAAAGCGTCCTCTGACTTTCAACTGTTTTACTTTCAGTAAACTTAATGTGTAAATATTTGTATGAACACTAAAAGAGTCAACACCATAAGACATAAACTAAAAATGTTTCACAATGTGTCCCTGAATGAAGGGAGGCTCAAAATCAAAAGTACCAGTCAGTATCTGGTGTGGCCACCAGCTGCTTGAAGTACTGCAGTGCATCTCCTCCTCATGGACTGGACCAGATTTGTCAGTTCTTGCTGTGAGATGTTACCCCACTCTTCCACCAAGGCACCTGCAAGTTTCTGGACATTTCAGGGGGGAATGGTCCTAGCCATCGATCCAAATCGATCCCGCTCCAGGGTACAGGCCTCGGTGTAACACTCATTCCTTCGACGATAAACACAAATCCGTCCATCACCCCTGGTGAGACAAAACCGTGACTCATCAGTGAAGAGCACTTTTTGCCACTCCTGTCTGGTCCAGCGAAGGTGGGTTTGTGCCCTTAGGCGGCGTTGTTGCTGGTGATGTCTGGTAAGGACCTGCCTTACAACAGGCCTACAAGCCCTCAGTCCAGCCTCTCTCAGCCTATTGCGGACAGTCTGAGCACTGATGGAGGGATTGTGTGTTCCTGGTGTGACTCGGGCAGTTGCTGTGGCCATCCTGTACCTGCCACGCAGGTGTGATATTCGGATGTACCGATCCTGTGCAGGTGTTGTTACACGTGGTCTTCCACTGCGAGGATGATCAGCTGTCCTTCCTGTCTCCCTGTAGCGCTGTCTTAGGCGTCTCACAGTGCGGACATGGCAATTTATTGCCCTAGCCACATCAGCAGTCCTCATGCCTCCCTGCAGCATGCCTAATGCACGTTCACGCAGATGAGCAAGGGACCCTGGGCATCTTTCTTTGGGTGTTTTTACACAGTCGGTAGACAAGTCTCTTTAGTGTCCTGTGTTTTTAGAACTGTGACCTTAAATGCCTACTTTCTGTAAGCTGTTAAGGTCTTAACGACCATTCCACAGGTGCATGTTAATTAATTGATTATGGTTAATTGAACATGCATGGAAAACATTGTTTAAACCCTTTACAATGAAGATCTGTAAAGTTATTTGGATTTTTAAATCATTATTGTTGAAATACACAGTCCTGAAAAAGGGACATTTCTTTTTTTGCTGAGTATATATATATATATATATAAATTTCTGTACTTTCCATTGCAATACATTATATGGATTATATGGATGTAACTCATTCATAAACATTTTTAAACTATCATTAACACTTAAATTATGTCAATACGAATATGTCTGTTTTCTGAGACTGTAAAATTCACAGTTAGCTCAGGTTAACTTTCTAATGAGATGTGATCAATAAACCAAAGATCACAAAAAATAATTTGCTGTCAACTAAAAACTTTGTAACCAAAGAATCCTAACACTGTCTTTTAGTTTTCTGCTCTCAATTACTACTAACATGAGTTTGTTTTGTTTTTTTATTTTTATTTTTATTCAAAGTGAGGGTGCCTGGATATGCATCTTTTATAGGTTGGATAGGATGACTCAATACATCATGTGACTAGCAGCGGGCATGGCAACGGTAACCACAGTAACCATTGGAAGAAAAATCCAAAAGGGTAGCAACCAAGAAAGGTTTCCCGTACAAATGACATCACCAACATAGCTTCAAACTACCAATATGTCTACAAAACAGGAACAATGATGTCACTAAAGGAAACCTTTAACAACAATACACAATAACCATCTGGCTGCCACATGCTTAGAGTTATTTAACTCATTTATAAAATGTATTTCTTTAGATTGTTAGATTTGCTCTTCCTCTTTTCATATTCATTTTGTTTATATGGACTATGATTCTGATTTCTTATGTTTCAAATCAATACGCTCCATTGGTATGATGCTCTATTTTTTTGTACAATTGTGCATTTTTAATGTAAACTTGCGGTGGGCTGGCGCCCTGCCCGGGGTTTGTTTCCTGCCTTACGCCCTGTGTTAGCTGGGATTGGCTCCAGCAGACCTCCGTGACCCTGTAGTTAGGATATAGCGGGTTGGATAATGGATGGATGGATGGATGATGTAAGCCAAAACAAACTGTTAAAGATGTTACACAAAAAGAGAGATTAGAAATATTTGATTAAAATCTTCTTACTTTTACTTCCCCTCGGGATTTCAATTACAGTGGCTATAAAAAGGATTTAACCCCTTGCTTAGAAGTTATACAACATTGAATCACAGTTGATTTAATCTTTAAAAAAGTGAAAATAGATATCGGGAAAGTGGTCTAATCACAAATATAAAACACAAAGCTATTGATTGCATAGGAGTTAATCGTCACTGGTGCTGGCATTCGTTTTTAGAAGTCACAGAATTTGATCACCTGTCTGGGGTTTTAGTTGATGGCAGTCTAAATACACCTGCATGTAGAAGGTCCAGCTTGTGGGGAGTCAGTATGGTGGCCTAATCTACACAAAGGAAGATGAAACAACACTCCAGGCATCTCTGTGCAAAGTGATTGAAAGGCACAAGTAAGGGATGGAAATAAGAAAATCTCCAAGTCACTGAAGAGTGTGGCACGGCTGTACATCTGCCTGGAGCAGGCCATTCACAAAACCGGAGAGGGTAAGGGAGGTCACCAAGAGACCTAGGGTAACTTGGAAAGAGTGACAAACTGCAGTGATCAAAATTGGAGAGACAAAATAAAAAAGACAAAAAGAAAGTCACCGTTAAGAAAAACACACATGCCCTGTCAGCTAGAGTTTGCCACAAGACACATGGGAGACTCTGAAGTCAGCTGGAAGCTCTTTTGTTTAGCTGTTTGCTAAAGAGGAGGAGGAGGTGGAGGGTGGGACCACTGTTTGATAAGCTGTCTCCATATTCCATCAAGGCACTTCTTAAAGGTTGTCAAAGTTTCTGCTTCAATTGCGTGCCTCAGTAGTTTGTTCTAAATTCATACAACTCCTTCATTAAAGATGTGCTTCCTGCATTCTGTCTTACATGCACTTCCCCTTAACCTCCACTGACGTCCTTGAGTACGTGATTCACTGTTAAGTTGAAAGAGTTCTGCTGGATCTACTTTATCAAAGCCTTTGAGGATTTTAAAATCTGAATTAGGTCCCCTTGTGGTCTCCTCTGCTTGAGACTAAGCAGGTTTAATTCTCTGAGTCGGTCAGAGTAAGACATGTCCTTAAGTTCTGTGATTCACCTGCTTGTTCTCCTCTCTACCACTTCAAGTGCTGCTTGTCTTTCTTGCAGTGTGGTGCCCAGAACTGCACACCATACTCCAGATGTGACTCACTAGTGCATTATATTATTTATTATTTACCTTCTTCCCCTTGGCAATATCTTGTGTACATATAGCATTAATTTTCACTGTTATGCTGATGACACCCAGCTCTACCTTGCTAGAAAACCCACTTCTTCTTTTCCACCATTTTCGTTTATTGACTGCATTGCTGAAATTAAATCCTGGTTTTCTTCAAATTTTCTTAAATTAAACAGTGACAAAACTGAGGTTCTCCTCATTGGTACAAAATCATCATTATCCAAAGCCGATAATCTTTCCCTTGTTATTGATAACTCCGTTGTTTCCCCTTCACTTTAGGTCAAGAGTCTGAGTGTCACCCGACAGTAATCTATCTTTCCAATCTCATATTAATAACATCACCCGGTCTGCTTACTTCCACCTATGTAATATTATTCCCATCTGCCCCTCCGTCACTCCCCATACCACTGCTATTCTTGTTCATAGTCTTGTTAGTTCTCGTCTGGACTATTGCAATTCACTCCTCTTTGGTTTCTCTAATAAATCTCTCCATTAGCTTCAGCTAGTCCAGAATTCTGCAGCTCGCATCATTACTCGAACTCCATCTATTCACCATATTACTTCGGTCTTGCAGCAGCTTTATTGGCTCCCGATTAAGTTTCTAATTGATTTTAAAATTCTGCTATTAACATTTAAGGCCATTCATAACCTCGCCCCTCCATATCTGTCTGACCTTCTTCATGTTGCCATTCCCTCTCGTAACCTTTGATCCTCTTCCTCCATCCATCTGACTGTCCCTCTCGCCTCTAACCACCATGGGGAGCAAAGCACTCAGCCGTTCTGCTCCCAAGCTCTGGAACTCACTACCTACTGAGCTTAGAAATATCAAATCATTTTCAACCTTCACATTTAAACTTAAAACCCATCTTTTTAAAATGGCTTTTTCTTTATGATTACAGAGGCTTTGTTTGGTTTTAATTTTTATATTTTCTGTATTTTTTGATGTTTTAAGTTTTGTTTATGATGTGTTTTTTATTTATTGTTTTTTCGATGTCCTTGAGTGCTTAGAAAGGCGCCTTGTATAAATAACATGTATTATTATTATTATTATATTGGCTGAGCATAACATCCTCAATTGTTTATCATCATCAATGACTTAACAATAACCGTATACACTCATGTAGAAGTCGGGTAAAATCAGACCCCAACTTATACACCCATTCAAAAAAGTAACACTTAAATTTTTATTTTTTTTTACATCTTCTTGCCTCCTCCTGTCTTGCATCAGTTTCTCAGATGCATCAAATTTTGTTGCAGTTACCAATTTCTTCCGCTACTTCAATGACGTTTAATTTAAAACCAGCTTCATATTTTCTTCTGGTATAACGCTCCATCGTAGATAAGGACAGACCCATTTGAAATATTCAGAAATTTCCTTTTTTTTTCATTTTTTGCTTATCTGAACTTTAAATTTAAACCTCTGGCAGTTTGCTGCTTACCTTTTCACTATTTTAGGTCATTCATTGCACTTCATCTGACTAAGCCGAAGAAAAACTAGAAAGATTGAGGTGTTCTAAAACATTTGACATGTAGCATATATCTATATCTATCTATTATAATAAAAAAAAAATCCTAGGACGAGGCAAGACTTTTAGCCTGGGACGAGATGTGACTTTTTCAGAGAGATACTTTCACGTCCTGCGAGACAAGACTCTTTGCCAAGAGATTTAACCACGCCTGGGGCTGGAAATAACAGACAGAGTAGATAACAAAGTAGAACGTCGTAAAGAATTCAAAAACGCTGGCGCGATACACATGCAGGGCAGGTTAGTGATAATGAAAGTACTAAAATTCAAAAGTCTCAAAAAAATGATAGTAAAGATCATATTAGTGCAAACAAATGGAAATTATTACTCGGTGAAATAACGGAACAGCAAAAAGAGACTGAATATATTGTTCAGATTTAAACTTTAAGTCGGAGACTTGTAGATCATCTAATTCATGTTGCCATCAGGGAAAAGTAGTGTTTCTTCCCAATGAAGAGGCGCATCTGCATGAAATAAAAGATTTGTTGTTTGGTGAAAGTGAAATCCACATACGCAAGCAGCAGAGATGCGAAGTGGCTGGCGAGCAAAGTGAGCAGCGGGCGAAGCCCCCTAGTCTTATATATAAATGTCTATGTGTGGAAGTATGTGTGTCTGTCTGTCTGGCCCGGAAGCAGGGCCGTTTGAAGGAATTTGGGGGCCCCAAGCAAAATGGACATGGAGGCCCCCCGCACGCACGCAAAGGAACCACAGCATAGCCATACAGTTTAAATTCACTCACACTTTATATAAATAAAAAAGGTTTACAGTGCAAATACTGCTGTTGCATATACTGTGCATAAATAAAAAAATGTTTAGAGTGCAAATACTGCTGTTGCATATAAAGTGCATATAATTTAAACATTTTCAACAATTGAACATTTGCAAAAAACACCACTGTACCATAAAATCAAATATACATTAAAAAAGTGCACAATAACTAAATCCAACATACTTAAAAACACACACACACATACATACATACTCACATTAACATTTTTCAGTTCTCTCAAACATGTGCAAATTATCTAAAACTGCTGTTTGCGAGCCTTGTTTTCTGCAAAGGCAATCACAATGTCCTCCATGTCCAAAGACTGGCGAACATCCCGCTCAATTGACATAAGTGCCAGTCCTGTGAGCCTTTCTTGGAGCTATTTTATGTGTGTAATTTATCACTTACCACTGTCTTGTTTTTTCTTATCCTCCTCTTACTTTCTCTTCTTTCTTTTTTGGCTTCCTGAAGCATAATTCTGCTTCATGACTGCCGAGGAAGTTTTGTATTTTGCCGGCAGCAGAGATCGCGTGGTTGGCTGGCTGCTGTCAGCGAGGGGGGCCCCCTTGAGGGGGATCCCGATAACAGTGTCATTGCACTTTACTGCATTCACTATCAATGGGGCGCTCACACAGTTTGTCGCTGCATTTTATTCTTAACCAGTCGTTGTCTTGGGGCCCCAGGCCAGCTCGGGGCCCCAAGCAATTGCTTGGTTTGCCTGCCTTGTCGTGACGGGCCTGCCCGGAAGTGAGAGGTGGAGTCAGGGTAAGGGCACCACCTCCAAAGAAAGAGTCACTCACTTAGCCGCTAAAACACAAGCGAGGCAAGCACATCAGCAGAATGGTATCCCTTTTACTTTTCCTCCTGCCGCTAATGCACAAGTGATGCAAGCACGTCAGCAAAACAAAACCTCCTAAGAGAGAGACGCCCAGAGTAGTTCCTTTCAATTACCTGATATCTCTATATTTCAATTTTTTTTTTTCTGGTGATTTCAATAGCTTCTAGGACTCCATGGTTTTTACAGCACAGGCTTAAACAGCTAGTACTGTATATGTGTATATACAGTGGGATGCAAAAGTTTGGGCAACCTTGTTAATAGTCATTATTTTCTTGTATAAATCGTTGGTTGTTACGATAAAAAATGTCAGTTAAATATATCATATAGGAGACACACACAGTGATATTTGAGAAGTGAAATGAAGTTTATTGGATTTACAGAAAGTGTGCAATAATTGTTCAAACAAAATCAGGCAGGTGCATAAATTTGGGCACCACAAAAAAGAAATGAAATCAATATTTAGTAGATCCGCCTTTTGCAGAAATTACAGCCTCTAAACGCTTCCTGTAGGTTCCAATGAGAGTCTGGATTGTGGTGGAAGGTATTTTGGACCATTCTTCTGTACAAAACAAAAGGCTTCCTCTGCATCACTCTCGCATACAGCATCTCCTTGTGTAAAGTGCGCCGAATGGTTGAACGATGCGCAGTGACTCCATCTGCTGCAAGATGATGTTGTAGGTCTTTGGTGCTGGTCTGTGGGTTGACTCTGACTGTTCTCGCCATTTGTCGCTTCTGTCTATCCGAAATCTTTCTTGGTCTGCCACTTCGAGCCTTAACTTGGACTGAGCCTGTGGTCTTCCATTTCCTCAAAATGTTCCTAACTGTGGAACACAGACAGCTTAAATCTCTGGGACAGCTTTCTGTATCCTTCCCCTAAACCATGATGGTGAACAATCTTTGTCTTCAGGTCATTTGAGAGTTGTTTTGTGGCCCCCATGTTGCTACTCTTCAGAGAAAATTAAAGGAGGAGGGAAACTTACAATTGACCCCCTTAAATACTCTTTCTCATTATAGGATTCACCTGTGTATGTAGGTCAGGGGTCACTGAGTCTACCAAGCCAATTTGAGTTCCAATAATTAGTTCTAAACGTTTTGGAATCAATAAAATGACAACGGTGCCCAAATTTATGCACCTGCCTGATTTTGTTTGAACAATTATTGCACACTCTCCGTAAATCCAATAAACTTCATTTCACTTCTCAAATATCACTGTGTGTGTCTCCTATATGATATATTTAACTGACATTTTTATCGTAACAACCAAAGATTTATACAGGAAAATAATGACTATTAACAAGGTTGCCCAAACTTTTGCATCCCACTGTATATATATTGTCGCAGGTGGCTGGGTGTGGTCAACATTCAGCCACCTATTTAAGGAGCCGCCGCCCTGCAATCAAGGCTGGAGTCGGGTGAGGAGGAGGACGAGGTCGTGGCAGAGGAGGCGAGGAGAGGCCCGAGTGTGTTGTGTATGAAGATAGTGGCTATTGAGAGCCTAGACTTTGGGGGGTTTGGTGGCGGTGCACTTGACTTTGATAAATATTTGTAAATAGTGTAAATAAACGTGTGGTGATGCTTAAACCGGTGTCTGCCTGTGTGTGTCCGGGCCGCCTTGTTTCACAATATATATATATAGAGAGAGAGACAGAGAGAAAGACAATACATAGAATACTTATTTTACAGAATATTACAATAGTTTTGATGTTTAAAAAGGGCACATGCTATCTTACTAGAAAATGGCTAATCTCACAACAGATGAATTAAAGTGAACAAAACATTGATTCCACTCATACAATTATTTGCTTCAAATATCAGATACTACGTCCCTGATGTCATAACAACTCTTATTGAGGGGGTCTTCTAGGTCAAGCCAACAGAAAGTAATTTAGGCCTGGTAATTATAACGTGAGTCTGTTGTGAACAGGTCAGTGAAGGTCCCAGCCTGCTTTACAGGTCTTGCGGAGCCTGCTATACCACTTCTGAAATATTCCTGACTCAATATCACAACACTACAATTTTACTGAGGAAAATCTGGACATAATTTTGGATACTCAGCATGGTTATTTCAGAAAACTAGCCATACAGTGCTACATGCTCATGGATCTGTGATACTAATATTGTTTGAAGGTAACAGAATTAATAGAATTGCAGTAGATTCAGGTAAGAAATTAAAAAAAAATATTTTACATATGAAATATTTTAACACTGAAGCCCAAATGAGCTTGTGGTGGTTGAAATAGCTTTTATAGACTATAGGCCTGCGTCTTTCAAACTGTGGACCAGGGCAGCATTACAGGTAAGCCGAGGCCAACCCCAGGTATGAACCGAAGTTGTGAACAGCAGCCTCACAGGTGAATTGTGGCCAATCCTGGATGACCTCCCCAACCCCAAGTCTGACGATCGTGCTCGATTCACTAAGGAGGAAAGGCATTGATGACTGCATTTGATTCATCTGATTGTGCTGGATCCCCCGCCACCAGCTTTGATGATCGCAGTCCACTCACAGAGGTGGACCACCCTACCCCTCGCTCAGAATGTGGTGGTAAATTCGTGGAGGGATACCCGACCCCCACCCCCGGTGGGTCACAAACACACTGACATGTGAAAAACTGGGTCATGACACTACAAAGGTTTGGAAACACGCTAGACTGTGATTAAAGAAGCATATTTTTTGTTCTATTATTTGATGTTAGTTGTGGATGGTATATGGCTTAACTAACTAATTGTAGTTAATTTTTCTCCAACAAAACATTTTTGAAAGAAGCATGAGATGAAAAGTTAAAATCTATTTTTTAGTTTCAAGTTAAACTGTTAGCTGACACAGCAGGTAATTGGGGGGCTTTTTCTCTGACTTCCCATCAGTGAGCTAACAAGTCAGGCTGTTTTAAGTGTAATGAGTACATATTTACTTACTGTATGCATAACAGCTTAAAGAACCACACGCTCACTCATCTCTACATATGTTAGGTGACTTTTTGTCTTTATTGCTTACTTTTTTCCTTTTATGATTACAGATATTTTGATTTACCTGTTAGGACTTCTAGCAGGAGGTGAAGAGAGTTGTTCTGAAAGAGGATCATAAAAGAAACTGATGTGACGGCACTTTACTCTACTTTCAACAATTTGTATTTCAGTAGGGATCTGTTTTCCCATCAATACTGGCTGCTGTACATATAAAAGAGAAATTATACAAAAACACAATTTCAAATAACCTCTCTCAAGTTAAATGCTGCCAGGTTAGGCTCTGGACACCTGCAGTTGGACTAAGTGATTTTTGAGCCTGTGGTTGTGCTGACTGTACAGGACAGCAGCAGAATTTACATAGAAAATAGAATCATGACATAAATCAAAACCAAAATAACTAGAAGAGAGTTGTAACCAGGAAGTCAAAAGGCACATAACCCAGGCTCAATATGGGTAACAAATATCATCGTGAAGTAGTGAGGGCAAAAATTTGAAAACCAACAAACTAATGTAACCAGAGCTAAAACTTGAGTCTTATATCATCAGAGCTAGAATTTGTTAACCAGAAATTCTGCAAACCAATAAAGAAATATAAACTGTATACTGATCTGTAGGGGGCATTGCAGCACCCCAAACCCCAGACACGAGTCCCGACTTTAAATAAAAGATTTATTGCAATTATTATACCATACCATTTTTTTCCTTGTGGTAATTGCAGAAGCACAGCACAATTCTTCTCTTCTCTCTCGTTCCTGCACACCTCGCAGGAAAGCTTTGTCAGTCCTCCATACCCGACCCCAACTCACCTGGATGTGGCAGAGTGGCTCCTTTTATATAAGACTTGGGAATACTTCCGGTGCCAGGGCATTGCCTATAGGAAGCACTTCCAGGTCAGGTGGAAGCCTCACAAAGTAGCAGAGATCACAAATCCCTGCAACAGCCCCTGGTGGCACTCATAGAACACAGCAGGGCTGTTCCACGACTCTACAGTTCCCAGCATGCCCTGTAACTGTCTGAAGTACAGGGATGCTGCCATCCAGCATATCAAAGGTGAATGTACTCTTGATGTATCCACTCCCCTGGACTCTCCACTATAATGACCCCCCAGTCGGGTAAGGGCCCTTGCTTTATTCCCACCAGGACGCCTGTATTTCCACAGTGGCATCTCCTGTCAAGCTCCTGGTTAAGGCAAAAGAACAACCTGCCTCTTTTCTGGCCCACTCATTGCCATAACCTCCCAGCCAGGTAAGGGACTGGAGCCCATCACGACAGGGACACCAGCCCATGCATGCCATGGCTGTGCGTTGAAATACACCAAATATATAAATAAATTTGTCACTTAATATCAGTTCATCTTCATTACCATCAAGCTCACTTTATGGATGATAAAGTTATTTAATATTGATTACCTTCACAATAACACAATAATAAGGTTTCAACTTATTCCATGTAACAATGAAAAAAAACACAATAAAATATATTTCCAGTTTTATTTACAAACTGACATGCAATCACATATATGAACAGAATGATTCAAAAACATTTTACTGTCATAAATATTGATGTAACATTAATTTGCACAAGTAGTTCTACTATTATTTGTATTGTTATATATAAGAAACAGAGACAGATAGGTGTGAAAATAACTTTAGTGGCAATAGTTTTAGCATATTTTCACTTTCACTGTAACAAAATAAAGAAGAAAATGTCTCTCAAAAGAATGCTATATAATTTCAATCATATAAATAATAATATCATAATAAAGTTCTGTTTTATTTTGCATATTTTGTCTATTGTTGGTTATCACGTGAGGTTACAGAGCAGTCACTGTCTAGTATCGAGCTAGACTATAGCTGGAATCGTCAACTGTGGAATAAATTCCATCACCTGATAAAAAGAACAAAAACACATTATTTTTACATGAAAAAATAATCAGATTATTGCAGAATTTGAATTGATTTAAGGCAAACTATTAAAAGACAGTACGACTAAACAACAATGCTTCTGTATGCAACTTTGAATAACAAACTGAATTAATGCTGCATTTTCCCATTTTACAGGCAATATACAGTAACTAGTCTAAAATGTTTTACATGATTATATTACATATTAGGAAAACACAAGGTAATACAATAATACAATTTTATCACTTTAAATATGTAGACCTGCAAAGAACCTGGCACAGGATATGATGGCTGCGTTGGCCGGTTTACACCATTAATATGTTGACTTTTATAATCAGAATGCTAAATGTTATACATGGCAAAATGATGTATATAGATGACATAAAATCCACACCGTCCTGTCTATTTAAGACTGTGCAGTGAAAAATCTGAAACATTCAGTAAAAGAGTTACTGGAAAAAATATAACAAATACAAGACCACCTCATGCCCTTAAGTGCCAAACAAGAAAATCAATGAATATGTTGCAGAGAAAGCCCCTTAAGCCAAAAGTGAAATACTCAAAGGTGGAGCCCAGGCATAGCTGAAAAAATGATGGGAACTGCAGACAGGGACTGATATTTGCAGAATGATAAGAAGTATACCAAAGTGGTTTTCTCCTCAGATGCAGAAAGTTATGTCAACACCCTCTTTGTTACCCATTGGGTGGAAGTTTTAATGACACATGCTGCAAAGAGCTTCAGGTAACTAAAACTGTAAAAAATGATAAACCAATAGTGGGACGTGCTCAGGGCCTTTAAGATATTTTTGAACCACAACAGTGGACAGAAAATATTTTTTTTCATACCTTCTTTCTCATATCCCTGAACTTGGATTAGAATGAAATAACTACTTCCCTATAAGCCACAAAAGAGGAAAAGAGATGGATATGCCAAGGTGACTAAAAGAGTGGTGGGCCAAATTTGTTAAAGTGAAGAAAATGACAGATTGTGTTGTAGTTTCAAGATGACTTTCACTAAAAGATACGCACCACGGGCTGGAAGAAACATTAAAATAAATGTTGTGATGGGTCGTTTTTACCGATATAAGGGGGAAGCATTTTTATTAGATGGTGGATCTGAAGGGGTGTTTGAGAGCCACTGTATGAAGGACCCTTTCTAAGAAGGGGAACAAGTTTTTTTTTCCTCGTCTTCTGAATGTTCCAAAAAGAATATAAAATTAGCTGCCCCAGCGGCTCTGCCCATGTAGTAGTGAAACAAGACAGTGAGGAGGGCCCTGCCCAACTCCCCACTCCTGACTCACGCTTCCCCCTCCCCTCGTCCCGCATCCTCTGTCTCGGATTAGTGTGAATATATCACTCCTACAAGTGAACTAATATTCTTAGCATGATGAAAGAAGTCGCAAAATCAATGGGAATGTTCAAGCAAATTCCATAAAAAAGCCAGATCTAAATCCGTTAAGTAGTTCTCTCATTCACTAGCTAAATAGATGTAAAATACACCCTGAGGCTGGCGCGTGAGTGAGGAGGGCCCCAGCCACCTCCCCTTAGCCCGCTGCGTCTCTCTCAGATTCGCACAAATAAATCGGTGCCGCAAGCGAACTATGATACATAGAGAAATGAGAGAAGTCACAAAATCAGAATGTTCAAGCAAATTATAGAAAAAAACCCCATCTAAATCCGTTACGTAGTTCTCTTGTGAAAAGCGGACAGACACACATACAGGCATTGGATTTTATTTATATATATATAAATATCGCCCGGCTGGACGAGTCTTCAGCCCTACCCGGAAGTGCAATTAGGACCAGGTGGTTAATCACCTGGAACACTTCCGGGTGGGCTATAAAAGGGCCCAGCCACCACCACTCGATGAGCCAGAGTTGGGAGGAAGAAGACGAAGCTTGTCTGGGAGGAGTGGTGGAGCGAAGTGGAGAATTGTTTGTGTTTGGTGCTTTTGGGACTGTGTTTGGGCTGTGTGGCACGGGGAAGACGTGTCCCACAGCTGAAGAAAAATAAAAGTCTTTTGTACTTTTTATATGTGCCTCCGTGTCTTTCTGTGTCGGGTCAGGCGCCTATATAGCGCCTTTGTTACAATATATATATATATATATATATATATATATATATATATATATATATATATATATATACATCCATACATCCATTTTCCAACCCGTTGAATCTGAACACAGGGTCACGGGGGTCTGCTGGAGCCAATCCCAGCCAACACAGGGTGCAAGGTATATATATCTATTGTGGTCCCGGCGGGCTGGAGCCCGTCCGGGGCGCCAGGAGGATGTGAGGAGGGCTTGTGCCTCCTCCAGACCGTGAGGCGTCCGTCCTGGTTCTGTTGGGGCCACGGGTCGAGGGCATGGAAGCCCTACCCTGTAGGGGCCGTGGTCACCGCCAGGCGGAGCCCCAATGCCGGTTTATCCCGTGCGGTCCTCGGCTGGGGCTGGAGCCTGGCGGGCGCTGGAGGACGGAGGAGGCGAGTGCCTCCTCCAGACCGAGTGGGGCGGCCGTCCTGGTTATGCAGGGGCCTCGGGTACAGGGCTTGGAAGCCCAGCCCTGTAGGGACCCGTGGCCACCGCCAGGCGGCGCCCAGTGCCTGTTTATTCGGGAGCCCGGCACTTCTGCCACACCAGGAAGTGCCGGGGAAGACGACAGGGGACACCGGACGGCTTCGGGTGCGCAGCCGGCATTTCCGCCACGCGGGGGTGTGTCCGCGGGAGATTGCTGGGGAGCAGCTGGAGCCCATCCGGGTTCCTATAAAGGGCGCCCCTCCAGTCGTTGACAAGAGTCGGGTGGAAGAGTGGCAGCGTCTGGAGGAGGAAGGAGGCGGTGGGAAGAAAAGAGAAAGTAAAAGAAAAGAGAAGAAGAAAGAGAAGGCATTGGAGTGGCCTGGACTAAGGAGTATTGGGGTTGGTGAGCAGAGTTATATAAAAGAATAATGAAAAATAAACCAGTGTTTGTGGGTGACATTGGCGTGTCTGCCTGTCTGTGTCCGGGCGAGGTTCACAATGGCGCCAGCGTGGGGCCCTCTGTCTGTGCCAAGGCGGGGACCCCAAAATAAAAATTTTGTGAACCGCCGAGCAGCAGGCAACCCGCACCGGTTTCGAGGGTGCGAAGTGCTCACGGCTCCCGAAAGACGCGAAATTCCCCAGATCGCCACCGGAATGCGGTCGGATGCCTACCTGGTGCGGCAAAACTTCAGTGGACGTTGCAGGGGTACAGCGGTCTCCTGTGTGGCTGCTGCCCATGAAGACGTCCGGGGCGGCGTGGCGTATGTGAAGTCCATGCGGGCGGGTGCCTCGGTCAGAAGGACTCCGGGGCGTAAGGTCCCTGCTTGCCGACGGTCGGCCGGGAGGGCACATCAGAACTTCGCGCTTAGCAGGCAGGAGCTTCCGGGTCCAAGCGGAGGGCAATCGCGCGCGATCCGCGGCGCTTTGTGGTCACCACGGCGAAAGAATCTGCCATGGAGAAGGCACTGCAACCCGAAGAGCGGAATGGCGTCGCACCAGGAGGAGAGGAGCCAAGATGGCCACGGACCGGAAATTCTTCCCTGAGGCAGGCGCGGATTGGGCGGGGTGTCTTGTGTGCCCGCCAATGATTGTATAGAGGCGGGACCAGGGAACGTCCATCTCATGCCAAGGAGAGACCGATTGGGCTGGAGAAGCCTCACAGGAAGCAGGCGGCAAGACTGACAAGCAGGTAGGTCAATCGTCAACTGACTTTCTGTGCTTGTCAATGTTGCAGGTGCTAGGTGCCATCCAGGCTGAACTGCTAAGTCTGAAGGAGAGGCGGCGGGGCGTCAGTGGCGTCAGAAAGGCGCGACGCTGAAATCTTTGACGGACTGGTACGCGGAGGCGGTAAGTGGAATCGACTCCGTTACAGCATAAAGGAAAGCCCACGAACTTCGGCCGTGATCGAATGAGCGGTATCAAGTAGGGGCTGTCCGACACTGCAGGCGTCGGTGAATTCTGTATGCAAGGGGAGGGAGTGAAAGCGAAAGGGTTAGCAGGACACGGGCTGATGAGTGCCCTGGGTCCTAGCGCCCGATACCCCAAGCCTGCAACAGTCTCCGTCGCTCTATAGGGGCGCAAACCGGACAGGGTCTGTACCTTTCCCATAGGCAGACTCAAGCCGTTATAAGCGTCCCAAAATAAAAAGGGAATCGAGGGTGAGTGCGATTTCCCGATAGGCAAGGTCGTCCTCTGTGCGGGCAGAGGAGATCCCTGGGAGGCTGGGCGGGCTGCCTGCGAGGCGGTGCAGCGCTGGCGAGCGGATGGGCATGGAACCTGCGACGGAGGACTTCAGCAGGCAAGTCAGGGGCTGTCGGAAGGGCGGGAGCACTGCGGTCGGAGACCGGCAGGGCACTCGAGGTGAGTGTCCTGGCAGTGCTTCTGGCCCTCTTTTCCTTTTCCACATGCACGAAGCCCGGCGGCGCTGGGGCGGCGTCGTCAGGGACCTGCCCTCCTGAAGCGGGCGCTCAGCGAGCTCCACGCCGGGAGGCCAATAGTGTCCCGGCTGCGGGGAACAGCGAGGCGAGGCGGCGCAGACCATGGGGAACACGTTTGCGCGGAGGGTGCGAGCGGATGTCCCAGGGTGCCGTGTTGGGCCCTGGGGACATAGTAGGACCCTCACGGGGGCGTGCTGCCCTTTCGGTTGTGCCGTTGGACCCGTGTCCTCGCTAGCGGTGGGGCACTGTGGTCCCCGGCTGGGGCTGGAGCCCGTCCGGGGCGCCCAGGAGGATTTGAGGAGGGCTTGTGCCTCCTCCAGACCGTGAGGCGTCCGTCCTGGTTCTGTTGGGGCCCGGGTGAGGGCATGGAAGCCCTACCCTGTAGGGGCCCGTGGTCACCGCCAGGCGGCAGCCCCGATGCCGGTTTATCCCGTGCGGTCCTTGGCTGGGGCTGGAGCCTGGCGGGCGCTGGAGGACGGAGGAGGCGAGTGCCTCCTCCAGACCGAGTGGGGCGGCCGTCCTGGTTATGCAGGGGCCTGGGTACAGGGCTTGGAAGCCCAGCCCTGTAGGGACCCGTGGCCACCGCCAGGCGGCGCCCAGTGCCTGTTTATTCGGGAGCCCGGCACTTCTGCCACACCAGGAAGTGCGGGGAAGACGACAGGGGACACCGGACGGCTTCGGGTGCGCAGCGGCATTTCCGCCACACGGGGTGTGTCCGGGGAGATTGCGGGGAGCAGCTGGAGCCCATCCGGTTCCTATAAAGGGCCGCCCCTCCAGTCGTTGACAAGAGTCGGGTGGAAGAGTGGCAGCGTCTGGAGGAGGAAGGAGGCGGTGGGAAGAAAAGAAAAGTGAAAGAAAAGAGAAGAAGAAAAGAGAAGGCATTGGAGTGGCCTGGACTAAGGAGTATTGGGGTTGGTGAGCAGAGTTATATAAAAGAATAATGAAAAATAAACCAGTGTTTGTGGGTGACATTGGCGTGTCTGCCTGTCTGTGTCGAGGCGAGGTTCACACTATATATATATATATAGAGAGAGAGATAGAGATTACAGTAGGGATCTTGTATCAACAGGACCAGAAAAGGACCAGAGTGTGTAAAATTGGTCCCATTGGTCTTAGCACCTAAATCCAGGCTAAATAGTCTAGCATCCAATGATTCGAGCTGCTGATTTGTTCTTCATACTGCAAACTGAAAATACACAACATTATGAGCCATTAGAGACCATCTTCTGTTCTGCTTTTTCCTCTGCATCCTGCTATGGTGCCAGTGATATGTTGCCAAGCTGCTGTGTCTGCTCACGGAAGTGATATTTGAGTTACCGAGAGACTTGAGAATCAATACAATTAAACATGATTTTTATTAGATTGTTAAATGCTATTCTAAATGATATTTTAGAAGGTCAAGGAAGGGAAGGACAGCCAGAAGAAGTAAGAGAAGATCATCAGAACTGTGACATTGTCTATTATAACTGACCATGGACTCCCAGGGGTTTATTTTGTCCAGGATTGCTGTTGACTGAAATTATTTTTCACTCCTCCATTCATACCTCGCAACCAATTATAATGTTTATCTTAATTACTGAAATGTATGTTGTGCACAATATAATTTGTGTTGATATATATAAATGATGACTGGTTTAATAATTTAGAGAATTAGAGTTGTAAATATGTGTGAGTACTCTAAATCTGTACTTGGTGAAGAATGCTAAGCACAAAAATAATTAATTTAAAAATGAAGGCAGTAACATTACGTTTTGGTATTGTGAGGGCAAGGTTTTCACCAAAGTTTTGTATTGGATTGGATTATTAACAGATTTAATGAAAGGTAATTAGATCATCTTTGATGATGGCAGGACATTCAGCTCATCAACTGCCATACTGAGATTTGAATGTCTCCATCATGCTACCTTCAGCTACACCACCAGGTCCAGAAATCTGCTCTGCATTGTGTGTACGAGTATTGTATGGGCAAAGAAATAATTTCTAACATTCTTGTTAAATTTAACATTATCCAGCTTCCTTCAGTGTCTCCGTGTTCTTGCTAAATAATAACATAAGGAATGTGACAAACAAGAGGAGACCATTCAGTCCATCCTGTTTGCTTACCTAATGGCTGACCTATCTCAATATCTCATTCTTCTTAAATGTTGTCAAAATTTCTGCTTCAACTACATGTCTCAGTAGTTTGTTCCAGAGTCCCACAACTATTTGTGCAAAGAAGTGCTTCATGGCTTCATTTTTAAGTGCACGTCCCCTTAACTTCTACTGATGAATGAGGATGTGTTTTCCGAACCCGCCTGATATCCATCAATGTTGCTGGAACCTCCGGGACATGAGCTTTGGGCAGCAGTGTCGCCTTAAAATACTTGTTTGAAAGTTTCAACTAACATCTAAACCAATTACTTTATATTTTTTAACATTTCTGTCACATTGTGATCTCTGTTCCTTTGATCTATCCTTATAGCTTAAACCTCACATTCCCCAGATATTTTCTGAATCGTATCTAACACTTGTTCTGGAGTGTCAGGTCATAATTTTCGCCGAACGGGGCAATGTAGAGCAGTGACAGTGCCACTCAAGAGTTTGCATTACCAGTGTAATACTCATAGTACACCTGAGGATGGTGTATCTTGTGAGACTTCAGGGTGCCTCAGTTACTAGCTAGGAGTTTCAGAAAAGTCAACGGCAGAAGTGAGCTACAGTAATCCCTCGCTATATCGCGCTTCGACTTTCGCGGCTTCACTCTATCGCGGATTTTAAATGTAAGCATATCTAAATATATATCAAGGATTTTTCACTGGTTCGCAGATTTCTGCGGACAATGGGTCTTTTAATTTATGGTATATGCTTCCTCAGTTTGTTTGCCCAGTTGATTTCATACAAGGGACGCTATTGGCGGATGGCTTAGAAGCTACCCAATCAGAGCATGTATTACATATTAACTAAAACTCCTCAATGATATAAGATATGCTTCCCGTGCGGTGCTTGATTGTTTGCTTTTCTCTGTCTCTCTCACTCTCTCTGCCTGACGGAGGGGGTGTGAGCAGAGGGACGCTCCTCTACAAAATGCCGCTTTATCGCGGTGCTTCAGCATACTTAAAAGCACGTATTGATTTTTTGATTGTTTACTTTTATCTCGCGCTCTCTCTGACATTCTCTGCTCCTGACGGTGCTCCTTTAAAGAGAAGATATGTTTGCATTCTTTTATTTGCGAGAAAGAACTGTCATCTCTGTCTTGTCATGGAGCACAGTTTAAACTTTTGACTAAAGGGTGTTATTTCATGTCTAGAGGGCTCTAATAATGTTAACAATGTGGGAGAGTTTATAAGGGCTTAAAATATATAAAAATAACCACACAAACATATGGTTTCTACTTTGCGGATTTTCACCTATCGCAGGGGGTTCAGGAACGCAACCCCCGCGATCGAGGAGGGATTACTGTATAAGGAAACAACGTTTTCCACAACATTTCATGGGGATAGACTACTCAGCAGCTACCTCTACTGGCAAAAAGAAAGAGACAGAGGATGAAATGACACAAGTTGCAATACAGTCATACGTGCATGTGACTCACACTAATAAAATCAAAGGGGTCTTATTTTGTCTTATGACTTAGGGGTGAGCTCCTGAGTGTTTGAGAGTTGACCAACGGGTGCTCAGCCGCAAATATAATGCATGCAATGTAGACACAAGGAAAAAGTATAAATGTGTGTTTTGGCCTGCGCAAGCAGAAGAGGGTCTCATCTGTCCAATGTCTCTAATCTGTTGTGGCATGACAGAATAGAAAAAAGAAAAAGAAAGGACAGTTAACCTTGTCATACCTGAAAAGCATTCATACACGCAGCAGTAGTATGATACAATAAGTTTAACTGGCTATCAGAATGCAGTGACTTTGTGATAGTTTAAAAATTTGAAACTGTGCTTAAAAAGTCATGCAGCATTTGCATAATCCATCATCCCTTCTAATAGCAGTCGTGTAATCTGACATACTCTAGGCAATAGGATGTAGCCACTGCAGTCATTAAGTTTGATATGCACTCTGACTAAAAGTCACATATCATTCCATAGGTTATAAATGATTAAAGGTAAATAAAGGAAATGGGGGGAAAATGACCAACATTGGTAAATAAAGATAATGGATGCTAAACATTTTCAAAACCAGTAATCTACCTAATTACCATTTCAATGTGTCAAAGGGTACTGGGATGCATAAAGAACTCACAAAGGTTAAAAGGACACCAAGAAGAATGAAGATGGAGAAGGTGAGTGTGCAACTAGAGAGCCGCAGCCAAAGTATGGAGAGCATACAGAGACACTGCACTGTTGCAGGAGTGTGGAGTCTAAAGTTAGCCCTAAACTAAATTATTTCCCTTTTCCTGGCATTAGGGGCAGTCAAGAGAAATGCATAAAGGTTGTTCTGGCCATATTTTAGAGTAGGATGGGAAAACCGGTCCTTTAAATGAAAATAACTGCATGACTTCTTTAATGGCTAGAGCAAATAGGAATTAGCAGCTCCTTAAGGCCTTTTATGGTGGTCACATTCCACAAATACAGATCACTATGTGACTCAGTCAAGGAATGTGTTTTAAACAGACCCTAAAAACAGACTGATGGATCTAAAATTGGGAGGGAAGCTGAGGGCAAAGGCCTACTGGCAGACAACCAGAGATTAGAAACCAGAAGATATGAAAAGTAATGTTTCAAGCCTGTATTCTGTAAAATATGCTATACCACAACTTACAAGAAAATAAAACTGAGCTGCATCAAAAATGTGAAAAAGTGGAAATCGGTACATTGAGGGTCAATAAGTGGGTCGGATAACCCACCAGCCCAAACTGACAAAATCTTGTTTGGGTATTGGCAATGTCTTGTCCAATTATTTTTCATCATAACCACCAGCGTGTGTAGTCAACCACAGATACAGCCAATAGAGGAGGCTGAAAACTTTTAACCAGCTACCTCTCAAGCCTGCCTGTGGAGATTCTTTCTATTGATGCTACTTGCATTAGCACAACCGTGGCACTGATTTAAGTTAAATGATATCTATAGCAAATGGACACGACTAGGAGTGTGCTTACATGCACACACATAACTGCGATGAGGTAACCCTTTTAAGACAGAAGCTGGGTTTCTTATATATCTCTGCTTACATGAGAAAGTCCACAATAATCCATCAAAAAAATTAGCTATAAAATGATTAAACATCATTTATAGTTGCCATGAAACTGCAAATGAGCATAGAGCCTGTGCTTCCTGAGATTGTGCTGCTTAGTTTAGCACTGTATGTTTAGCATATCAACATAAATTTTGAGATTTCTGAAATATTGAGATTATTTCAATGAGGAAAAGGAATAATGCGAGCACTTGACCATTTGCCTCAAGAAATGTATCTTTGTTAGCACTCCCATCATTTTCTGTTTGTGGCTGCTACATGTGTGTGCGAGGCAACGTCATGCTGAGGCTAACAGAGTGCAACGGACATGCACAGATGACGGAATCCTTAACTGTAACCTGGTTAAGGGTTTACATGGCTACATAATGGGGTTCCTCATGTAGAAATCTACGTACATTAACCCGGTTTCTCAGAGATCAATATTCTGGCTTCTCTCTTTCTCTTTTTTATTCTAACCAGTTTGTTAACGCGTATGTAAACACAAAAGGCTATAGCTGATGTTTAAGTCTGAATATAAAAATGCCATTTATGCAAATTAAATCTGAAGGAAACAGATTCACAGTTTTAGAGCCAGAGAACTTTACTTACTTGGTGTTGACGGAGGGGGAAGAGGGCCTCGTCTGTAAAACAAAAATAAGGATTAGCTGCAAAACTGTACTCCTGTTATTAGTCTTCATCTATAGTGCCCAAGTAAAGCCATTGGACTGTCACTTCTAAAATATTCCTTTAAATTCTGATGCGACAGCCTGAAAGAACTAAGCATGAACCACATGCACGTTGCGGCGGACAGCTGGTGCTCATGCCCAGTTGGGATGCCTGGAAGATGGAAGGACCGTGAGAGGAGCAGTACCTCCGCTGAAACACGAGAAGGCAGCCACCCTACTGGGTGTTGGGGCCACAGGACCAAAGCTTGGAAGCTCAACCTTGTGGGCACCCTTGGCAACCGCCAGGGAGCACCTGAATGGCTCAGAAGCCATGGTATGCAGCACTTCCACCACACCAGGAAGTGCTGCCGGACCAGGCAGCAGCTAAACCCGGAGTGCTTCTGGGTGCCCATGCAGCACTTCTGCCACACCAGGAAGTGCTGCAGGAAGGTCATCAGGGAGCACCTGGAGAACATCCGGGTGAACTATAAAAGGGGCCGCCTCACTCCATTCGGGGAGCCGGAGTTGGGTGGAAGATGAAGGAGCTTGCAAGGAGAGGAGTAGAGGCCACAATAGAGAGAAAAGACTGTGAGTTATTTGTGGTGATTTGTGAACAGTGTGTGAAGTGCAAAGGAATGTAAAAGAAAGAACTGAAAATAAAAAGCATACATTTTGTGGAAGTGTGCCTCTTGTGTCTGTCGGTGCCGGGTTAACCGCTGGTATAGCACCATCTTCTGTCACAACGTATAATGAAGTTTTTCATGAGTCAAGTGACGACTCAGATTTACAATCTGTGAGTAACGGGCCTCAACAGCCATTTGCAGAGGGTCTAAAATTCTTACTTTAATGGCTTACAGATAAATTTATTTTTGTACCTGGGCAACAAGTGAGTTAGGGGAAATTGTGTAGGCCCAGACAGTGAGTCAGGGGCAACAAATGAACTTCAATCTGTTGTATAAACAACAACAACAACATTTATTTATATAGCACATTTTCATTCAAACAATGTAGCTCAAAGTGCTTTACATGATGAAGAAAAAGAAAAAAGACAATATATTAAAAAATAAAATTATACAATATTAATTAACATAGAATAAAAGTAAGGTCTGATGGCCAGGGAGGACAGAAAACACAAAATAAAACTCCAGATGGCAGGAGAAAAAAAAGATAAAATCTGCAGGGGTTCCAGGCCACGAGACCGCCGAGCCCCCTCTAAGCATTCTACCTAACATAACTGACCTCAATCAGTCCTCATTGTATTCAGGGTTCTCATGGAAGAACTTGATGATGATGGTCATGTGGACTTCTGGCCTTTAATCCATCAATGTAAGGACATCACGGTGCTTTGATTGAAGTCCACTAGACCACACTGACTGCTACCGAAATGTCTGTAGATACAGACATAGAAGCCTTTTCTCCATTTGCGGACAGACACAAATTCAGATGAGCTTGGATCTTCATGGTAAAAGCTTCTTTATACATTTTGTGATAAGAAGTTTAAAAACAAAAGACTGTGAAGTGTGATTCGAAGCATGAGAAAAATCAAAACAATGCCTTGTTTAACTGAACCTTAGCTGTTCTCAAGGATGTTTATTTTTGTGATGAAGTTATTATTAATAGGATTAATTAGGCAACACATAGTTGGAAGACGCACTAGGCTAAAGAATTGACTCTCATCACTTTAATGTCTGAAACACGCATGCTAATTATCAGACACACAATTGTTTATGAAAGGCAAACCCAGAGCTAAGAGCAACATGTGCGCGGACATTCAAGGACTTGATTTTTTGTAGGAACATGAGTTTGCATTACATTGGCACCCTTAGCTTTATTCCCAGAGCCACAAAGGTGAAGCTGCAAATTTAACATTCCTGTGGTTGGCAATGATTCAAAGACGCTTTTGTAGCCGCATGATAATTTCCTGGCCATTTTTATAAGCTGCTATTTATCTGTTCCCTACCTTACCTTTGGTGCAGTGCCACGAGACAGGCTCAAACGCATCAGTTTACTTTTACAGATATAAGCATGGAGCTGGATGGTGGGACGCTATGCACAGCCCACTTCAGGAAACTGCAGTGAAGAAACACTTAGCAAAAATGTAAATTTTCTTTTTTTTTTAATCCCGTCAAAGTGGAGGTTAACATGGTTTATACAAAAAGTTTTTTTTAATGCACAGCTATGATAAAACAGCACAACACTTTAAAGCTACAATGCCACATTTGGCGTATAGATATAATTATGAAATAACAACTACAGACTTTAATATCTTATCTCGGTAGAGCATAAACCAAAATGTTCGACAAACCAAAGGCTCGTGTCCTTACCCAAGATCACCAAATATCTCTTATACTTTTTAAAACTTATCAGAACTTCTGCTTCACTAACACGATTCAGCAGTTTGCTGCATAGTCTTTGTGAGTAAAAGAGCTTCAGTCTTAAACTCATCTTTTCTTTATTTCTGCTTATGCCGTTAAGTACACAGTTCACTATTTAACTGGAGGAGTTCTATTGGATCAGTAAAATTATCAATGTCTTTGTGAATTTTAAAGACCTGGATTTGGTCTTCAAATGAAATCTTCTGTTCATAATGAAAGAAGTTCATGAACTATAGAAGACAACCTTCGCTTCCACTAGGACTGCTGGAGAAGTGAACCATATAGCATGTCTTCATTACTTTTTTCTTCTGTTTTATTTATTGATAGATCTGCTTGTACTGGACCAAAATCTCAAAGCTGCTTTAGCAAAAAAAAACGGTACTCTGGCTGAAGAAGTTTCTGATTGTGTGAATGCTGGGGGATTTTTTTATCTGACAGAAAGTGGTCCATCTCCTATACTGAAATTGCAAACATAAGACAGCACACTTTAGTCAATTTTATTTGCTCCCTTTTAGGATCTTGTTGGACTGGGGCCTATCGTAGTGGAATCACCTGGAGGACAGGAACCACTGCTGGACAAGACACCAGATCGTAACATACCCACACTTACGTGCACACTGGGCCATTTTAAATTTGGAAAATGAATCGGACAGACCTGTTTTTTGGATGTAGAAAGATAATCAAAGAACTAAGAAAACATGCAGACTCCATGCAGATTACAAATAAGTATATAATTCAAACCTAGAATGCTAGATATATGAGGCAGCAACACAGACTCACCATCATGTTGCTAAAATTGCAAAAATACACAAGTTAACAACGCTTCTACAAAATGTGTTATTGGTGCCACAGAGTTATTATTGATTTGATCACAAATATGAACTCAGTGGACCCTAGAGAAGACTAGATGTTTACACCCATTTCTGTGGTCATCTAAATAGACCAGTGGATACGGTGAAGTGCTGCACACTGAATGCAGATCCCTTTAACAGAAACACTTCATCAGTTTTCCTAATGGGCTTTTTCCAATTCCGGGTCATAAGGAGCTACATCCTAATATCAGGCACAATGCAAGTAATTAATAAGCAAGAAAAAAACAAAGTAAAAATGGCAGAAATTAGGAGTGGGCAACTGCCATTATATATGAATTCCTCAGCTTTTTTTAAAAATAGACAACACAATATTGATTGAACAAATACAACTTAGATCTTCTGGTCAGTTGCTCTTGTTGTCCCTCGTACCAAATGTAAAACCAAAGGGGACAAGGCCTTGGCAGCTGCTGCCCCTCGCCTGTGGAACTCTTTACCTCATTATATAAAGGAGTCGTCTACAATTGAACTGTTTAAAACAAGATTAAAAACTCACTTCTTTTCACTTGCATTCAGTGACCTTCAGTAATACTGATGGTTTCCTCTTTGTGATCATATAACATTATTTTTATTTATTTATTATCTATCTTATTTTATGTTCATATATTTTATTACTATTTATGTTTTATTGTTTTTGTTTTTTCTTCTTTTATTCTATTATTGTAAAGCACTTTGGCCGCAGCATTACTATGTTGTTTTAAATGTGCCATATAAATAAATTGACATTGACATTATTTTTTTGTTTTTAGAGAAGTAACAGTCTATCATTGATATTTCCTGAAAAAGCAATAATCGAGTTATAAAAACAGTGCTTAAAAAGGTGCCACATTACTGGCAGTACTCTTTCTGTAGTAATACAGTGACGTTCAATCAAAGAGAGGGGTGTCCTAATGAAACTTTGAGCGCCAGGACGTGTCAATACTCAATCGAAGATTCATGAAAAGATGTCGGTACACAAGAGAAGGGGCTGATATTGATATTGTGAGGTCACTGATGTTAAGTATAATGCCTTGAGGGGGCTGGGCGGTCTCATGGCCTGGAACCCCTGCAGATTTTATTTTTTTTCTGTCCTCCCTGACCATCGGAGCTTACTTTTATTCTATGTTAATTAGTGTTCCCTAATTCTGTTTTCTAATTTATTTTGTGTTTTTTCTCTTTCTTCATTATGTAAAGCACTTTGAGCTACATTATTTGTATGAAAATGTGCTATATAAAAAAATGTTGTTGTTGATATGATGAAACTGGTACATTAAGTCAATCAAAGACCTACCCCCATGAACACTTATGAACGTCGAAATTGGAATAGGTGACACAACTGCCTGCATAAACACATATACAGTAGGCTTTCTCTGAGGGCTGGTTGTGGACATTCTCTGTACTTTTTATATCATTAAAACAGAAGTAATTTGAAAGTTTTGACTGTGGGAAAATTTGTTTATCCAATACAATTATTTTTCTGTGCATATGATGCCTCTACATAAAGAAATGTGCTTCACAAGTATGTTCCATGGAATTATCTCAGTTCATGTTATTTTGCTCATTATTATTATTGACCATAAAGCTTTTGCCCTCTTCAGTATCCCATGTTTTGCAGTTGATTTACAAGGCAGTCAGATCTCATCCTAGCAATATAAGGGACAAGGCAGTAATCAGGTAAAAATTGGACACTAGGCCATACTCACACCAAGCAAAGTCAGAAATCCCAATCGACCTAACAGCAAGTCTTTCTAATATGACACTTAACCTGAGTCCAGCCCCACTTGAACAGAAAACAGAGGACATTCCACACAGAAAACACTCCAGCCACAAAATAAACTGACATCTCGGTGCTGTGAGACCAGATCCATTATACAGTATATTGATAATGAGCATGTACAAGTAACATGAAAACATTTCAGTTCAGTAAATACAACTGAAATGTCAGAGTGCTAACATGAACTCTCATTTAGAATCAATGCATTAATGAGTTACTGTAGTGTAACTGTTAGGGCACTGGATTGTAAAGCACAAGGCTGCAATTTTAGTCCCTGCTACTCACTTCTGTCTTTTACTTTATCCATCCACCTCTGAATAAGCCTCCCAGACTTTCTTTTCCATTGTACTTACATTACCAACACTCTTTTGCCCACATATTTATTGTCCTTCCTCATCATATGTTCATATCACTTTCTCTTACTTTTCTTCACTTTCTCTCCTATTTTTGTTGTATCTCTCATTTCTTATTCTATCCTTCTTTGATACTCGATGCATTCATTGCACAGTTTTCATTTCTGTCACATCCAAACTCTTCTCCTGTGCTTTCTTTACTGCCCATGTCTAAGCTCAACACACCATTGCTAGTCTTATCACTGTCTTATAACCTTATCTTTAACTCTCACCTCAATCGCACAATACTCCTAACATCTTCTTCCAATAGTTCTGCCCACACCACACTCTATGGATTATCTCTACATCCAATACTCCATCCTGTTACCACTGTTCTTAAGTATTTAGACATATCCACTCTAACCCTAACCCTAAGACTAACACTGCAGGCTAGGTTTACCTCCTCTAACCTAACTCTGCAGGCTGCTAACATCTGAATCCTGATCATGATCATAATTAAATCTCAAAAATTCTGTTTTCATTCTAGTTATTTTCAATCCTATACCTTCCAAAGCCCATCTCAATTCTTCTAACTTACTCTCCACTTCCCTTTTCTGGTGAAATATAACACAATTTCATCAGTAAAAAACACACGAGGGACTAGTCTTTTATACCATGAGTCAGCATATCCATAACCAGATCAAAGATGTAAGGACTTAAAGAAGATCCCTGGTGCTGACCTACTCTAACTGGGATCTTGCCTGTTACTCTAATACAGCTTCTAACCTAGGTTCTTATTCCCTCATACATGTCCCCTTATCAAGCGGGGTCATTTTTGCTAAATCGCTTGTAATTCGACCTCTCCAAATTAGAATCATTGCTGTTACTGAACTATCTGGAGTATAAACACAGGTAACATTCTCTAGTTTCACCCTTAGTAGTCAGAATCACTGTAGGTGTGACTGATCAAAAGTTATGCACATTAGAACTCACAAAAAAAACAAATTTTTTTGTTCTCGCCTAAGTTTTTTTGTGAAAATAAAGGAAAATAAAGCTGCAGTAGGTAGGTGGGGACAGAAACACACTATGTACCAACAGAATAACTTGTTGACTACTCACATTTCAAATTTGAAAAGAATACCTGTAAAATGACATTTTTACACCAGTTTTATGTGGGCATGTCCAGGTGCTTTTAGAGGGACCATTATCCACATTTTGGAACATATGGAAAAAGTGTAATAACTTTTGAATGCTTCAACCCACATATATCAATGAGGGCTCTACTGAAAGCTTACACCTAAAGGAATCTATATCTACACACAGTGTCACTCTATTAGTTATAAAAATAATAAAAACAATAAAAAATACACATTTCTATGTAAAAATAGTCAATACAAGTCTTATGGGCCAAAAATATATATATATTTTATTTTTTACTTTTTTTTTTTATAAAATGCACACAAACTATATACATTTCTTTTACAAACTGTTACAACACAGCTCAGCGTTTTTCCATGTGCCACTTGATGGCAGCAATTACTTGCAGGCAGAAAGCACAAGGGCGTGTCACATGTCGCTCTCTGCCATTAGACGTCTCCTGGGCCGATTGATTACTTTCACGCCGCGTACATGCCCCTAATACTTTTAATCGAGAGTGTATTTACGTTTATCTGTACGTTTATTCATATTTAAAATGCGAAAAAACTTGGCGAAATCACAATAAACAACCACGCACCAAGTCTGCAGACTGGCACAAATGCCACCTTCGCGCAGCTCCGATCGTTTTGTTTACAAGTTAGTATGGCAAGTTACATATCAAAATGCTCAGCTGCTCATTGGCTGTAAGTTTTGAGTGTCACTCACAGTGTCCAATTAAACTGGTAGATTCTACCAGGGTTTGGAGTTGTACATCATCGTTCAGCTGTCTGTGCCAGTCAACTCCAGACCCGTCGTAATTGGCCAACTTAGGTGTCAATCAGAAGCTAACACTTCCGTGTAACATGCTGTAGCATGGTTATTGCCAACAGAAACAAATTACGTCTGATATGATCAATAGAAATGAAAAAAAATGACGTAGCTAGTCTCAAGTTATGAAACGTTTTCTGGAGTTTTTGTCCCTTTGAGGATATATCGTGTGTTTTGGACCTAATCGTTTTACTGGATTATATTCGCTGGAGCCTTACGGACAGAATGAGATCAATACTGCTCGGAAATATTGATGTTTGACTTGCAGAGGGTCTTCAAAGGTAGGGAAAGTCAACTCTTAAAAGTATGTACTTCTCTGTAAAAAAGGCTTTAGTGTCAGTGCTGTGGTTGTTGTGTGTCAAAATGGTTTATATCATCAGAAAGACGAGACTTTGAAGTTTCATTTGATGGGTAGTATGTCGAGATGCATGACAGATGGGCATGCACACATGGCTGAAACGTCGTCAAAACGCTGTTATGTCCCGGGACCGGTACGTGTGCGCGTTAAGATTAATTTAGTCACCAAGGTGGAATACCAGCCCAACTTAGTGCTGTTGCACCAGGTATCTTCTTTAAGCCTTTACCTCTTTGATCTGATTATGGATGTGCTGGCCCCAAGCCCAGGGAAATAGATAAGGCTAGAGTCTGGAACAGCATCTGGTTGTACAATCTTCCAAATACACAAGTCAAGTTGGGGAGCATGCACTGGTACATTACATTGCCGCACCCACCACACGATGAAATAGCTTGGGATCCCGGTTGGCAAACCCCCAGGCAGACACGTGGTCCAGTTCCATCCTCCAGAAATAACCCTCTATTTGCCGCAGCCAGGTGTTACGTGGGCGACCCCTTGGCCTGGTCCAGCCACTCGGATCCCCAACAATGAGGATCCTATGAGCTGGATCACCCTTGGGGAAACACGCCACATGGCCGTAGTGCCGTCACTGACGGTCCCTAACAATGTGCCTCATTTGGGACTCCATGAGCAACCGCTCATTCGAGTCAAAGTCAAACCAACGGTACCCAAGGATTTTCAGGAGAGACACAGTACCAAAGAAGTCCAGTCTTCATCTCAGGTCACTGGATAGCGTCCATGTCTTGCCACCATATAGCAAGACAGGAAGTACCAGGACTCTAAAGACTTGGACCTTCATCCTTTTGCATAGATATCGGGAGCGCCACACATCTCGTTCCAGCGACCTCATGACCCCCCCGATCTCTCCCAATCCGTCTACTAACTT
This sequence comes from Polypterus senegalus, assembly GCF_016835505.1. NCBI lineage: Eukaryota > Metazoa > Chordata > Cladistia > Polypteriformes > Polypteridae > Polypterus > Polypterus senegalus. The sequence continues at coordinate 51,304,677 of NC_053157.1, forward strand.
CATAGGAAGAGTCACCAGAGACATGATTGTCACTGCCAAGGTAAGTAAACTTCTCGACAAGGTTGACACTCTCTCCGCCGACAGACACACTGCTGATGGCTGTGCCCAAGAGGTCATTAAAGGCCTGGATCTTGGTACAGAATAATAATAATAATAACAATAGTGTATTACAAATATAGTAAACACATACCATACATCTGAATTTTGATCAAAGGTTTTGATTTTTTTTTTTTTATCTTACCTCCCACATTGAACTTGAGGTCGACTAGCATTAGGTCTCTGCCCATTGTAAAAATTTTCATATGGAATGGGAGCTATAAAGATAAATGATAAAAAGGTAAATGTTCCACTGGGACTCATCATTACTTACACTGTAAATTGCAAAGACAGTTGCTTCTATTGCTACAAAAAACATTTTTTTAAATGACCAATTTAATGACAGAAGATTTGAATTATTTTAGGAAGGTCACATGGTTCTTCAGAAACAACTACAGAGAATGATCATATACAATCAGTGGCCACATTATTAGGTACATCAGATTATTAATACAAATAGCCTGCTCCACTAAATAGCCATTCACATGGCCATACATCTGTATATTTGGTGAAGAGTTTTAGTTGTTGTTTGATCAAACATTAGAATGGACAAAAAATGCATAATCTTAACAACATTGACAGTGATACCACATGATTTGTAGTGCCAGACATGGTGGTTCAGGTATCTCAGAAAAAGCTGCCCTGTTAGAATTTACATATACAACAGTTTCAAAGGTTAACAGAGAATGACAAAATGAACAAAAATATCCAGTTAATGGAAGTTCTAGGACACAAACTTCTCTTAAAGAAGAGTGATTCCCGTCTACTGCTCATAAAGTGTTTTTTGACACATTTCTAACTCTTTGTTTGCAAATCACTGTTATTCCTATTACAATTCACGGTGCTTTAAGAACTTTACATAGATTACCTTAGATTAGACAGATGTTTATTCAGCTTTTTGCAGAAGCTCTTTAATAAAAGGACAGACAGACAGATCAACAGACACACACACAAACGCTATGGTGAAACAGAATTCAATCTAAGTGGCATGCGATGCCCAGGTTGCCCACCTATATCATACCTTCTTTGATCGTGGACATCAGTAGTCATGACCGAGACGGCTAGGGCAATGAGGACACATAACAACAAACAAGGTTTGTGCATAAGTGCATTGTATTTGTTATTCTGCAAACCAAAGTAATCCAAAGAAGGTCAGAATATGTGCAATAGGGCAGTGCAGCTAATATTCTTCCAAAAATGAATAAATAATCCATAATAGCACAGTGCTTGTGAGGAAGTTAATGTCAATACATAAAGCTAATTAATAAATGTTAATGCTAAGGCTGATAAAACCATTAGCTCCCATTTTTCAGTGCTGCTCTTTCTCTCTCGTCTCGCTCCACTCACCCATCTCCCAGATACAGTATACCCAGTGGAGGTGAGACACCAGCAAAGTTTTGCTGCCACATAACGATACTGGGTACCAACTGAATTTTTTCTTTCTGTTTTATTATTGATTTTGTTTCCTCAGTTTCTTTCCTTTCACTTTATAGCCTACTCAGGCTCTCTTTACGCTTGTGGGTGCAGATGCTTTGCCTAAAGACCTGCAGGGTATCAATAAGGAAACCAGCTAAACTGATTGCACACTTGAAAATGTGATCAGTCAATTTCCTTATTAAACACTCCGGGGTCACACGATGACTGAGCGCAACTACACCCCAGAGACAGAGCCACACCATTTTAATGTACACACCTGTACCACCATGGACCCCTAACGTGCTTCACCACTGGGTGCCTTGGCTACTTTAACAATATATGATGGTCAATAGTTGGCCTTTTCAACTTCAATTCCCTTGGTTCAACATCATCTATTTATTAAGCTTTGTGGCTATCATGACATATGGTATCAACAATAGCAGGGCTAATGCTAAGCTGTCTGAGACATCGTTTAAGAAAGTTCTGATGACAAAAAAAAAAGTAAATTTATGGATAGGCAAAAACATGCAGAGACTATGAGGGAACTCAAGGCTTGAGCAGCAGTTGCGTTTAAGGCCTGTTTAATCAGTAAGCACAGTATAGCGGGCCAAATGCAGAGCACTGAAAGGTAACCTCTGGGTATTATGGTTTTCCTCTCATACTGTTTTAGGTTATTTGACATGATGTGAGTGTTAGCACATGTGTAAATGTGTCTTTTGACTGAATTGGCTCTGATGATGACTTCAACTACCAAACGTAGAACTATTCATTAGGTTGTGTAGGAAGTAAACCAGTCATTGTAACTTAGTGAAGTGGGAACTCTCTGGTTAAAGAGGCCTGCACTTGTTGAAAAACTTCTACTAGTAGGAGAAAGGTAAAGGGTATGAAGGCAAGTCTATAGTGCAGGGGTCCTCAATCACGGTCCTGAAGGGCTGCAATGGCTGCAGGTTTTTATTCCAACTAGTTTCTTAATTAGAAGACAGTCCATGCTGATAATGCAACCTGGTATTAAACTGTTTGGCTTGTTAATACTTGTATTTATCCAAGAGAAATTTTATTTGCACTGTAGAGTTTCCTTCTGTGAGAACATTATCCAAGTGTTTTGTGGACCAGAATAGATTTAAACTTAACGGTCCTTCCATTTCCCTTCTCATTCATTTCGAAACATTTTCATCACAGATACTTCACGGTAAACATGTTAGCTGGAGAGCTGCTGGTTTACTGGTTAACCACATCTCATTATTAACTAATGTCTGGTTAAGAAAACAGGCAACAACTAAAATTTAAATGCAGCTACTAAAATCTAAAATAGGCAATTAAGGGTTCTGATGGTAACAGGCAAGGGAACTAAAATTAAGCCCAAAAAACATATTGCTTTAGTAGTAAATAAAAGGGTTCTAATTCAGAAATTGGTTAAAGTGAAAACCTGCAGCCATTGCAGCCCTTCAGGACTATAATTGAGGACCTCTGATCTACAAAGTAACTAAAATTTGTCTTTGATGAATAAAGACACTAAAAGGGCATCGAGTTAAACACCAACTTTCATTATCGGCAAGGACTGAGTTCTAATTAGGACACTGGCTGGATTGAAAACCTGTAGCCACTGCGGCCCACCAGGACCGTGACTGAGGATCACTGCTATAGTGAATGCACCCCTGAAGAAAACAAGTGAATGGAAAGATTAAAAATGTTACATTTTTAGTAAAGGTGGTAAAAACATAAACGTGTTAAAAAGAATGGTGGCAAAAAATAATCCAAGCCGGTCAAAAAGAAAAAGAGAAACAAAAGGCAAAAACAAAATTCCACAAAAGGTGTGTGACTGAGGCAACAAACAGAGACAAATACAAGAAAGAAAAAATAAATATACATGTCCACACAATACCTGGTGGAGTTTCGCCGGTTCTTCTAAGGTCGATGAAGTATTCAATATCTTTTTGTACACTGCACTGTTCCAGAGACTTCCGTACTTCTTCATAGAACTAAAAATTGAACAGCATTAAGAATGTATTATTTTTTTATATGTGCTGTAAATGGTGCAAACAGGCAAATCTATACATGGAATAGAATGCCTCATATTTAAAATATTCATTCACTCGTTTATAATAATGTTAATAAAAATATGAAACAAATAAAGCAAAACTAATGCTAATTCACTATATAGTTGTGCCTTTAGGCAGTGGGTTTACAGTGTACTGTTCATTCAAATCCAAAAAAAAAAATAATAATTTCACGGTTAAGGATTACATTTTTAAAACCACTCCTTAGCTTTGCAGCTGTTGCATACCTCTGGGTTGACATCTTGCCAAAGCACCATGAAGAGTGTTACAAGCAGTGGAAGCCTTCAGCAACAGTTACAAGTCAGTCGGTCATTTGCTAACCCGCTCAGTCCTGAACAGGGTCACGGTGGAGGGTGCTGAAGCCTATCCCAGACAGCATAGGGCATTAGGCAGGAACAAACCCTGGACAGGGCACCAGTCCATCAGAAGGCACGGTGACAAGTGCAGTAGTGAAATGAGCATGTCCACCCTGAGCATTCTAGCTTTGTATAGGCACTAATCTAAAGGAGGTGATTAATTTTTAAAGACACACTGAATAGTATATTTAAATTCTCTTAATTGTTAATTAATATATTCTCCAATTAATGATTTGCAAACCATTAAATCATTTTTGGCTATTTTATTAAAATATGGAGAACAATATGTACTGTGCTGTGGTGGGCTTGCGCCCTGTGTTGGCTGGGATTGGCTCCAGCAGACCCCCATGACCCTGTAGTTAGGATATAGCGGGTTGGATAATGGATGGATGGAATATCTACTGTGGACCTCTAAGGTGGGCACCGCTGCCCCAACCTGGCACAGGCAGACACAGAGGCACAACTCCAAAGCACACAGGGCTTTATTTGTTCTTTTCCCTTTGTGGGAAACGTCTTCCCCATCTTCCACAAGCACAATACACAACACAATTATTCTCCTTTTCTTTCTCTTTCTTTCTTCTATTCTCTTTTTCTTTTTCTCCTCCACTCCTCCTAGCAAGCTTCATCTCCCTCCCGACTCTGGCTCACAGACTAGTGTCTGCTGGCCCCTTATATAAGGTACCCGGAAATGCTCCAGCTGTTTGATTGCCTACTTCCAGCAGCATTTCCCGGTGTGGCAGAAGAACTGCCCATGTGGGCTCAGCAGTTGCTGTAGCACCCCCTGGTGGCACCCACGGATCCCAACAGGGCTGTGCCAAACTCCAACTCCCATGGAGCCCGGCAGGAGTCCTAAGCACCACTGCAACACATGGGGGCTGCATCTATAGGTCCGGGGAAGGTAATGCTCTGGCCATGCTTGTTCCCCCGATCCTTCCAGTATGTAGACACCCCAGCCAGGCAAGGGCACCGACCGTCCGCCACACCACCTTAATAAAAGGATAAGTGTCTGTGTAACTGTGCAGTAATTTCCAACTGCGGAGCTGGAGAGGCATACGTCACCACAGTATTTTGGCCTCAGTTTATCGGCAGAAGACAGTACATGTCACTGCTGGTCGAGGGCAGAAAATACAGAGCAACTGTTTTAGGAGGGAAGTTAAGTTTAGTGGTTAGTGTGTGGGATACATGATTAAAATTGGCTGTAAATTAAGGTTAGGGATTGACATTGTTGTTAAGATTAGGTGTTAATGTGGTTAGAGTGTATGTAGTATATAATATTAGGAGCAACTTAAGGTTAGGCGTCCGTATTGTTAAATTTAGGGGTTTGTGTGTAGTACAGACGTATGGTAATGTGACTTCCATCGTGAAACTACTGGTCGAGAACTGCTGCCTAGACCTGTGGTGACATATGGCCATGCAACTCTACAGTAGGATGCTTCTCTCGCTGTGTGTCGATCTGATTACGCTGTCTCTGTCATTCAAAGAGATGGCGTATCACAAACATTTGTAGTAATAAAATGCATTGTATTTGTCATTCCAACACAACAACACAAACAGAAACATATCCATCACATTTTATTTGTACTAATGTTTGTGATAATGCGATCTGTTAGAATGACAAATGCAATGCATTGTATTACTACATACTGTACATTACAAAATAAATTCCAATGCATGTTGCACTGGAAATGTTAACACTAAGATCTACGTTGATTACTTAGATTTTAAACTATCTTAGAGAGGTAGTACAGCTAGTTTATTCATATTGTAGTAGGATATTAAACTCCTGTTGAAATACCAGCAACCAGGAAATGAAAGAAAGCTTACAAATATCATAGATACATTTATATAACCATTAAATGGAAGGAAGATCTTCTGTAACTGGCCAGGTGGCATAACAGGGAAGCGCCATCCCCAATACAGTAATCCCTCCTCGATCGCGGGGGTTGCGTTCCAGACCCCCCCGCGATAGATGAAAATCCGCGAAGTAGAAACCATATGTTTGTATAGTTATTTTTATATATTTTAAGCCCTTATAAACTCTCCCACACTGTTAACATTATTAGAGCCCTCTAGACATGAAATAACACCCTTTAGTCAAAAGTTTAAACTGTGCTCCATGACAAGACCGCGATGACAGTTCTTTCTCACAATTAAAAGAATGGAAATAGATCTTCTCATCAGGAGCAGAGAATTTCAGAGAGAGAGAGAAAGAGAGAGAGCGCTCGCAAAGAAAAGCAAACAATCAAAAAATCAATACTTGTGCTTTTAAGTTTGCGCTGCATTTTTTAGAGGAGCGTCAGTATCTTCTAAGCATACAGCCCCTCTGCTCACATCTCCTCCGTCAGGCGCAGAGAACGTCAGAGAGAGAGAGAGCGAGATTAAAGCAAACCATCAAAAAATCAATAAGTGTGCTTCTGTAAGCACCGCGATAAAGCGGCATTTCTTAGAGGTGCGTCTGTATCCACTAGGCAAACAGCTTCTGTGCAAACAGCACCTCTGCTCACAGCCCCTCCGTCAGGCGCAGAGAATGTCAGAGAGGGTGAGAGAGAGGCAGAGACAAGCAAACAATGAAGCTACGCGCGGGATGCATATCTTATAGCATTGAGGAGTTTTAGTTAATATGTAATACATGCTCTGATTGGGTAGCTTCTAAGCCATCCGCCAATAGCGTCCCTTGTATGAAATCAACTGGGCAAACAAACTGAGGAAGCGTGTAGCATAAATTAAAAGACCCATTGTCCACAGAAATCAGCAAACCAGCAAAAAATCCGTGATATATAATTAGATGTGCTTACATTTAAAATCCGCGATAGAGTGAATCCGCGAAAGTCGAAGCGCAATATAGCGAGGGATTACTGTACTTGGTTTTAGCAGGGTGCCATTAGGAGGCAGTAGATCTTTTCTGTGAATCTTCAAGCTTCAAACAGCATTGAAAGACGACATGAAATTTAGGTAAATGCTGAGGGGCACTGGCTCATTGTTTAGAACCCTCATTAGTGCATTCCAACAATAACGTGAAATGGAGTGCCTCTGTATGGAATCAAGTGACATGCCAAAGTGTCCTGGCAGCAGGGTTACGCAGTAATGGGTTCCCAGCCTTTTGAATGAGATTGCTGGGTTGCAATGTGCTCATGAGCTGAGATAAAGCAGTGTTGATTGGAAACTTTGGTGATTTAATGATGATGCCAGACCCTAGCTACTGTATGACCTCAGTTCTGTTAAGCCAAACACAAGTCCTCAAAGACGCAAGGCTGACTTTAAATTTCCAGCAACCTTCTTCGAAACCTGCTGACTACATGACAGAGAGCAACTGCTATTTTTTATTAGCAATAGATCAAGAGACTTGCATGGTTTTCAAAACAGAAACCAAAACACACATTTCTAAACAGACTGCTATTGAAAATGGATTGCTGTCAAAAACCAGGGGGCTTAACTGTTATCATAATCAAACAAGAATTGCCAGAACCTGATAACAAGAGCACAAAAATTCAACCAAACCCAAAACTCTGAGACTGAGAATGGAAATCTATGAATCGTTACCAGAAAATCAGAACCTAAAGCACAAACAAACATTGTTCACAGTTCAAATCTGTAATCTCTGACAAAGGACTAACGGTGCTGTGCTGGAATTTATAAGCAAATCGTTGTGACAGCAATTCTGGTGCCCTTTCAAAGGTGGTCCATAGCAGCCATAGCTGTCCATTAACTATATGCTTAAATTCGAAAATGGCAGCATTATGCACTTAAGAATAAAAGGAAAAAGTAAAAATTTTTTGAATAAAAACACATACATGGAAATATACCTTGTATGTACAGCTAAAGCAAGAAGAACTTACTAATGGGAACACAGGGGTTTTCCAGTGTTTAAGAATTTGCCTGTAAGTTGCAGGCACAGTTGACAGCACACAGGATTAAAATCAGAAAATTAGGATTCAATTACTCACTGTTTGGTAAGAAACACTGTCAAGATTGTCAGAGAATACAAAGAGGGATGATTGAAGTTATGGCTTTTAAAAAAAACAATAACCTCAAAGAGCTTAAACAGCAAAGATCAAAGTCTTTGTTTAGCCCTATAATTTGTTTAAATACTTTTTTCGCCTTTATGTACAGTCTAGTAATTTTTTACTGTTTCTGAAACCTAAGGATTTCATATCTACTTTTATTTTTTATGAATGTTTTTGCTCAAACTGTATTAATTTTTATTTTATTTTGAAATTATCTCAATTCCATTTTTTTTCTGGCAAGCACCGTCATTTTGTGGTGTCATTGCTCTGATGTGTTGATTCTTTGCTAGGTGCGTGTTTCCCAGAGGTCAGACGTCACTAGAATAGCTGACCTCACATTGTCCAAGATTATGGATCCTAAGAGCGTTTCTGAGAGTGTGTAATAGTAAGAGAATTTAGGGCTACGCCATGTGCTTTGAGTTTAAAGGACTTTGACTATGGATTAGCATTAACGCCTAGATGAACAATCATGGCTTCATAGTGACACTTAGCTTTGCTTATCTACTTTGATTGTTTTCCTCTTCCATCTCCTGGCCCTTTTCCATTAAAAAAGTATCCCTACCTAATCAACTGCAGCAGAATATTTGAGTAATGGTTCTGTCTGTGTGGCTAGACAATGGATGTGCCCAGTTAAGGACTTAGTTGGTTGTGGAGCAGAGTTGGCTGTGGATGAACAAGCTAATTCTTCAGTGGCAGTCTTTGGCACATGTGCTGCACATGTAGGCTGATGGTTGCAGTTAGGTGGTCACTGCTGTAGCTTTCCTCCTCACTCTTTTGTCCATCTGCACTCAGATTCTCTTCTCCTCAGCCATGGTGATGCCCAAATGTATCAACTGTTGCCAGGCGCATCATTTTGCAGTGGTCTATTCCTATGTGTTCACACTGATGTCAGCAATCTTTTGGTCACATTTGCAAGAGTCACAAAATCTCAGCAGTGGTTGTCCTGTGGGCTGGAATCCTGTGGCAAGCTCCCCATGTCTTTGGGAATGCGACCGGCATGCATGACGTGGCCCAAACAGCACATATGTCACTGAATAAGGAGTATGTACATACTTGGCATGCTGGTTTGGTCCAGGACGGTCTTGTTTGGCACATTACCTTTCCAGGAAATGCTCAAGAATCGACTCAGTCTCCAGAGATGAGAGCTGGTCCTATTGACATACTGTATGTGTGTTGTCCAGCACTCGCTGCCATAGAGACACACAGTACTCAGTACGCAGGCTTTGTACACTACCATTTTGGTGATTGTGCTGAGGTTGTTGTTTTCTCACACTTTTATGGAAAACTTGGCCATGGTAACAGCAGCAGAATATTTAGTGCAGAAGAAACAGTAAGTACAGTAAGTATAGGTTGCTTACCAAGTACGATCTGCTAAATAAAGAAGTTAAAATTCAAAACTAAGTTGCTGTTGAGCAAAAAGTTATTTTCCTTTCTCTTTTCCTTGTTTTCAAAAAACGGGCTCATACCAAAGCGATTTCATTTTAGTGACGGGACATTTGAACTGGAGACAATACTCGTCTCCTTCTGCTTTCAACAAGACTATAATTCAAAGCATAAAATCACAAAAAAAATGGTATTGAATTTTAGCGAACAGAATATGGCCCTTCACGGTCTAAAAGAGATTGCTATAGCTGAGGGAGATATGTGTAGTGCAGTCAGTTTGATTCTGGGAAACGGCCCAAAGTGAAAACTGTTGAGGTTTTAATGCTGCCATTCGGCCAAATTGCATTTGAGTCTACGTTAAGGAAGAGGAGTATTTAACTGGTGGAAAGATGGACAGAAGGAGAGTGAAATTAAAAGAAAGACAGCAAATGAGAAGTGTAGTGGTTTAGTGTACTTGAGTGGGAGTGAAAGTGGACAAGCCACCCCATGAGGTAGACAGAGATGTAAAAACCATACAGTTTGACCAGTAGTAGCGTTTTAGTCAATGCGCTCTTTACTGTGATACACCTTGTGCATTGTTCCTTTGTGTGGTTTTCAATAAACACCTAGTTTTTGTTTTATTTGGTTGGCTTCCTTGATGTTGTTTTGGGTATGGAGGAATGCAATGAAGGCCCCAGTCTACCACAAAACAATTAATTACAACTGCACAGCCTGGGAGCTCTCAGGTTTAGAAGTTCATTTTAAGTAAATTCAGCACCTCAATTTATGTCACATAAGGTTACTCAGAGCACATTTGTAAGAGAACTAATTTTGCAACACATTAATTATACCTAAAATGATAAACAAGCCAGAATTTTTGCAAAATATTTGTGAAACAAAATTTCTTACTGGGAAATAAATGAAACTACAAAATAAACTTACAGTATTTGTGATTTGTTACTTTTTTTTTAGATGAAGAAATAAAACAACATCATGGATGTTCCGGCAACTGATCCTGACTCCCTCTTGAAGCTACCAAATTAAATGGGAGTGTTATGCCTTACTGTGTATCAGTTGTGGAAAAAAAGGTCTCACCTCATCGCTTGTAACACACTGTTGAGAAAGCTGATTTACATGAGTCCATATGATGTTCCTCAAATTGTGTATCCTTTCAACTTCTTGCATTTCAAATTGCTACAAATAATCCAAAAGATCAGAAGAAACATATTACTGTAAATATTGCATGAATTACTATGTTCATATTAAACAGAGATGTTGATTAAGTTTATGGTCCATTTGCTTGACTCCAGCCATGGAGAGTTACAAACAGATTCCTCTTTGGTAGAAGACACATTGTTTAAAACCATGAAGGGATTTAGTACAGTGGATCCCAGCTGTTACTATAAAATAAATTCAGCAACAAGAATACTGGGACATAACTTTGTTAAGGGTAAATTTCACACAAACTTGACTTGATGATATTTTGGACAATCCAGGTGAATAGGATGGACGAGCTGGTTGGCCTGAATGGCCTGTTCTTGTCAAAACTGTTCTAACGTTATAAGGTCAAACACTGACCAGATAAAGGGAGTTGCCTCCCCCCACAAACTTTAAACACAAACACAGAGTAATGCAATCTAATACAACATCATCATACTCTGGCTGAGGAAGGTTTAACTCTGTGAGAACAGAGATTTTTTTCAAAGGTTACAGTACATTACTGATACGTCCTGAAATTGTAAATATAATGTAATGCAGCTTTCTCATTTTTGCTTAGTTCATTACAAGGTTATGGAATGACAATTTCTGCCAGCAGCCCCAGGTAAAAGGCAGAAAGCAGCCCTGGGAAGGCAACCCTCCATTTACATGCTTCCACTGGGATCTCTCATTAGGAAACATAATGTTAATTTTCACTCGTATGCAGATGACACTCAGTTATACCTTTCATTTAGATCAAATGGAGTTTCTCCGATGTTGTCTTTAATTAGTTGTGTTAGTGAATTAAAGGAGTGGATGGATGAGAACTACTTGTCTTTAAACACCGATAAAACAGAGATGTTAATTGTTGGAGGGAATGACGCTGATCACAACAATATTCTGTCATCATTTAACTCAGTTGGAATCGCCATTAATTTTACTGAATCAGCCCGCAATCTCGGAGTTATCTTTGACTCTAGCATGTCATTTAAATCTCATATTACAAAGCTGTCCAAATCATGTTTCTTCCATCTTAAAAATGTTAGGAAATTAAGGCGCTTTCAAAATAAACAGGATTCTGAGAAATTAATTCATGCATTTATTTCTAGTAGGATTGACTACTGCAATGTGGTGTTCACTGGCTGTTCAAACTGTTCTCTATACAGCCTCCAGTTAATCCAAAATGCTGCTGCAAGAATTATTACAAGAACAAGAAAATACTAAAACATGACTCTAGTTCTTAAATCCTTACACTGGCTCCTGGTTAAGTTTAGGGCTGATTTCCAAATCCTCCTTTTAACATATAAAGCCTTAAATGGCCAAGGTCCGGCTTACTTGTCTGAACTTATCATGACTTACAAACCAGAGCGCTCATTAAGATCTCAAGATGCCGGTCTGTTTATGATTCCAAGGATTAATAAAATAACAGTGAGAGGTCGAGCTTTTAGTTACAGGGCCCCTAAACTGTGGACTGGTCTGCCTGCTACTATAAGAGATGCCCCTTCGGTCTCAGCCTTTAAATCTCGGCTGAAGACTCACTACTTCAGTTTAGCATATCCTGACTAGAGCTGCTGATTAACTGCACAGACTGCATCTCTGTTGTTAGTCATTAGCACTAAAACATAAGTAACACGATAGTTATAATTTGATACTAACCATCACCTATTCTGATTCTCTTCTCTGTACTCAAATGTGGCACTTGGTGCCACGGCCAGCCTGCCAAGATGTTTTGCCTGCCTAAAGTAAAGTCATCCCTGATGGAGGATGGCAGGAATCGTGGGAAAGAGGGGTCCTTTCATCAGATTAGCGCTATTTCAGCCGTGGAATGGCCAAATGGGGTAGGCTGTTTGATGGACGAGGTCTCCAGGACTCTAAACAAATCCAAATCATATTATTTGATATCATCTATTGTTAAATTCTACTCTGTACTTATAAAATTTTTATTTTTATACTGTACTGAGGATTTGTTCTGTTCTATGTATTGTACTGTCTCCTAAAAAGTGAATGAATCATGACTTTTTTATTTCTTTGCAAAACACAAGAAAGACTGAAAACATTACCTCACAACTTTTAATGTGCTCTTTTTGCCACTCATCTCTGACCTTCTCCATCAATGTTACATTCTGCTGATAAACTTTGTCTATAGGAAGGCAAAAAAGTCAGAAAGTAAACTCATTCTAATGATTTAATGTTAAATATGAAATTTAAATTATTAATAAGGAAATACAATTATGTTAAAAATACATTTACCTAAGGTATTAAAAATAGTGATGATATACAGTGAAACCCAGCTATTGGCAAATTTGCTCACTGAGAAGCTTGGTTCCTGTCTTAGTTTTCGGTATTCCCATAATTCTACAGCTGGATTAAACCGGATCAGTGAGTGAATGAATGAATGAAATAACAACAACCTTTGCCTTATATTTGTTTACTAATTTGTCATTCGGATGCTACATAAAATAAGGAGTAGCCAGAAGCACATTTATGCCTCCTGATTGTTTTTGGTATTGTGCCTGCTCTGACGTGACAGCTTTGAATAAGGAAGAAAATAACAACAGAGAGTGCCAGAGTGATATGTGATAGCCTGTGACATTAAATGAATCGTTCAAAAAATATTGCTTAAAAATTGTTTCCTTATGTGTCTGGTTTGATTGCCCCCATTTGAAAATATTCCCCATAAAGGCAAGCTAAATAATAACGTCTTTCACCTTGGTGTGTAGTATTGTACCTTTTTTGCTGGAATGGGTGAACTACCATTCATAATGTACATTTGCAAAAATCATGATGTGTGAATATTACTTTTACTTGAGATCTCAGTTAATTTTGAGAATGCATGTGAGATGTATTCTGGGGCTTTTCACTATGGAGAGTTTCTTTCTGCTATTTAAGCTTTATTTTTATGGTGTTACCACTTTGTTTTCCAAGGACACCACCACTCTGTGGAAAACTGTTTATGTGTTGCTAATGATGGATGACCAAAAGCGTGCAGCACGTGACATCATTAATGTGACAGTATAAATGTTATTGCCGTGCACTTCCTGGTTGTCCAAGATAGTGGATAAAACAAACTTTTCGTGTGACTTTCATTTTTTCATTTATCGTTCCTGGTTTTGATTTCTTGACAATGATTTACTGTTTTGGTTTTGATGAATGGTAATGAATTTTCTGACAACGTTTCATTTCCTGATCACTTTCTCCATTAACCCGCATCAACTGCTCTATGTCAGAACATCTGTTATGATTCATGCTTTTGTTTTTTGTTTTCCCTTCTTTTTATATACAGCAGGGGTCCTCAATCACAGTCCAGAAGGGCCGGAGTGGCTGCAGGCTTTTGTTTTAACCCGGTTGCTTAATTAGAAAGCAATTCTTGCCAATAATTTAATATCATGGCTTGTTAGTGCTTTAACTCTGCTATGTCAGGTAATTCTCATATCCTATATTTTATTCCCCTTTCTAAGGATATCATACAAATGATTTGAAGGCTAAAATGGATGAGTAATCCTCAGTCTTTCACTTTATTCTCTTCACTTTCCTTCCAAGTATTTAATTAAACCCAATAGTGCACGATAAATGCACGCAGGCGTAAATGGTAACAAACTAAATGGAGAATTGCTGGTCTCTTTTGTCATTTGTATGTTAATGCTAATTAGGAGCAATTAAAAACCAAGAATACAGCTGTCCAAGACTAAAATAAGCAATAAGGGTTCAAACTCATAACGAGCAAAACAACTAAAGTGAAGCAGAAGTGTTACTTGAGCAATAAGTGCTTCTTATTAAGAAACGGGGTTGGAGCAAAAACCTGAAGCCACTGCAGCCCTCCAGGACCGTGATTGAGGACCCCTGATATACAGGATTCAATTTATTTTTTTGTACAAATTTAACTCATACTAGTTGAACGTATGGAGCTCAGTGGTCCTGAAATAAAAGGGAACTGAAATGAGTGAAGTCCACCAATTTAATGAACGATTTGATCAAGAATTCTGAACATGTATGCACCACGTACTGGGGGATTATTAATAGAGGCTGTCATGAATAGCAAAGATAAGGAGCTATTGATACTGTATATGTGCTCTTCTGGTCTTCAAATAAAAGGGAATGGAAAACATAGGCAGAGATGGCATGATACGGAAGTGCAAAATGAAAGAAATGTTTTATTGAAAGAAAGAGAAGAGCAAGGAAAACAAAGCGATAAACCAACACAAGAATGTGATGAAACAACAAACTTTATTGAAATAACTTCACAAACCTGCGTCTTCTGCAGCTGCCTTCGTTTGTTGAGATTTCATCTGAAGCTAAAATAAAACAAAGAATTTACTTCTAATTAAACACATTTAAATAAATATGATTGTATCTTTCACTAGGTTTAAGCACCCAGAGAATCAAGGGCATTGACATTGCACACTTATTACCTGATTGGCTACATTGATTAGTGTTCTGTTCTTAAAACATGACATTTTATATGAAATTCTCAGCTGATCTCCGTTTGTGGAGTGCTGTCCTTTAAATACACCTTGAGGGTCACTTTTACAACTTTAAATCATAAGGCGCCCAGATCAGCACTTGTCCATAGTAATACATTTTAGCATCACAGGATCCTATATTTAAAGTTTAAGACCGATGCCAATTGTTGTGATTGGCATTGTTATTCATTTTGTGCTAGAGAGCTTCCATTTAAAGTTGTTATTTTTAATATTGTTATTTTCAGTGCCATTTTGTTTTTGTCTTTTCCATGGTATTGCCATTTTGGGGCTTTTTGCACTTGTCATTGTTATGACAACAATACCATAATCATTCAGAAAGTGACATCAATGGCATGGGTTAATGAATGTCATTGTATGCATTTCTGAAGCATCCATGGATTAAAACTTAGCCTTTCTATTTTTTATATTATACTTATAAATTATATTTCATAATTTTCAATCCTGGTATTACAACTCTGCTGGAGACTACAACTTTGATTTTTGGATTGGTGTTAGTTGTTTGGACAATCAATCTCTTGACTTCCAGTTTTGAGTTTTGCTTTGTTAATTTTTGCCACACTCATTTTACTGTTTCTTCCTCATAATAACTATTAATAACATCTTCAGTAAGTACACCTATGAGGGGAGGATGATTCTAAATGAATCCCATAGGTTGTAGTTAGCCTTCTATCGGTTTGCAGTTATCAGTGTCTTCTTATAGATAAACCTTTAAAAGATCCATAAATATAACAACATTTATTCTGTATCCGAGATTTACAGATATAACCCTTAAAACACATGCATGACAAATCTTCTCTCTGTCCTCCTTGTATTTAGATTCTTTTCTTCTGTTCATCAATTTTAGGGTTGTGACTTCAATTTGGTCCTTCTGATCTGAGTGATTTCTGGCTGACTGTGGCTTGCTTTGATTATGCTTATCTCTCGGTTTTATTCATTAAAAATTTGCACTGTTTTACTCTGAGTCAATAAACACCCACTGAACATATCTCTCTATTATTAAAGAAAATCCTAGGATGAGACTTTTTCGGAGATAATTTCAACTACCGTGAGAGATAATTTCAGGTCACGCGAGACAAGATTTTTTGACAAGAGATTTTAAAAAGTCCCGCCCTCCTCTCAAACATTTACAACCACAACCATGGTCCACTCACTTCTCACTCGTGTGAATACTATTGTCAGACACAGTTCCTGCGCTCTCAGCGGGGTCGGAAATAAAAGACAAAGAATAGAAGACAAAGTAGAATGTTTTAAAGAGGTTAAAAAACATTGGCACGATACACATGCAGAGCAGGTTAGAGATTATGAAAGTCTCAAAAAACTGATAATAAAGCGAGCATCAATGCTAACAAACGGAAATTACTACTCAGTGAAATAACGGAACCATGAAAAGAGATTGAATATGTGGACATAGATGATATGACAGAAATATGTACATATTATTTGGCTTTAAAAACTTCAACTCGGACACTTGTAGATCGTCTATTTTGTGTGGCCATCAGAGAAAAGTAGTGTTTCTTCCCAATGAAGAGGGATATCCACGAGAATTAAAAGATTTGTTGTTTTGTGAAAGTGAAATCCACATACACAAGCGGCAGAGACGTGAAATGCAGACTGGGAGGTTGGTGAGCGAAGCAAAGCCACCTAGCATTAATAATTTTTATGTACATTGACACTTCTTTTGTCTGCTATTTTCATCTACCCAGCATTAAGGCACAGTGAATGAATGATGAATGATAGAATTACACACATACCTATAAACTTAATTTGACATTGTAGGCTGTATTAATTTGCAGCTGTGAGAGAAGCTGAACCGTCTTATTGTTCTTGACTCATTATAATTTTTAACTTTAGATAAATATAGCTACTGCTATCTTTCATATGAGTGTGATCTATCTTCAGTGTCCAAGCCCACCACCTTATCGTATTGCTGAGTATTATCTCTTGAAGTATCTGCTGAAAGACCTTGGTGCAAATTACTCTTGTGCACCAACAAAGGCACACAAGTACCCTAATTAAACAAGAACAACAATAACATTTATTTCTATAGCACATTTTCATAAACAGAATGTAGCTGAAAGATGTCAAAGAGATAGTTACAAGGAAACAAAAACATTAAATTGGACAAAAAAAAAATGAATACGTAACAAGACAAAATCAATTCAGGCTGTAGTAATATTGAGTCTAATAAAATATTGTATTCTAAGTCTCTAAAGATGAGTTTGATGATAAGTTCAGATGACCAGGAGGACAGAAAAACCAAACAATCTCCAGTTAAGCTGGAGAAAAAATAAAAATCCTGCAGGGGGGGTTCCAAGGTCAAAAGACCGCCCAGCATTCATTGAAAATTCTAACTAACACAGATGTCCTTAAGCCATTCCTCATCGTTTCCAGGCTTGTATATGTCTCTTTATTTCTGTGATTGCCTTCCCACAGTCACTGACAGCACTGTTTGAATTGCCTGCTTTCTCAAGAAGTCATCTGGGCTTCAAATGAAAACCTACGCAATTCTGATTTCATCCCATTATATTCCCCATAATAACAATAATGGCTCCAACAGAAATTATTTTTAGAAGCAAAAGCAGAAAATGACAACACATGACCAAAAGAAAGGTGAAGAATGTTCTAACAACAACAACATTTATTTATATAGCACATTTTCATACAAACAGTAGCTCAAAGTGCTTTACATAATAAAGAATAGAAAAATAAAAGACACAATAAGAAAACAAAATAAGTCAACATTAATTAACATAGAATAAGTAAGGTCCAATGGCCAGGGGGGACAGAAAAAACAAAAAAAAACTCCAGACGGCTGGAGAAAAAAATAAAATCTGTAGGGATTCCAGACCATAAGACCGCCCAGTCCCCTCCAAAATAATGGAGATGTGGTTAAAAGTTACCAGGACTTGGTCACTGTTTTTTTAAATAACAATTGAACAAGTCATTCAATCTCCAAACAGGCTTGCAAGTCCAGATGTGATTCTCAAATGAGAATACTCGTCTGGGGACATTCCCATTCAAAAGCGTGTAGTGAACGGTGGCGCAAAGAATATACCCATAGGGCTTCTTCCTAAAACAGCTGTCTCTAATTTCTCCAGTCCATGCATTTTAAAATGATGTTTGGGTATCAGGGAGAGGAAAAAAATATATTGAACGAAAGACTTGACACAAGAAGAAAATAAAAAGCAAAAAATTCCATTACAGTAATCCCTCCTAGATGAAAATCCGCGAATTAGAAACCATATGTTTGTATAGTTATTTTTATATATTTTAAGCCCTTATAAACTCTCACACACTGTTAACATTATTAGAGCCCTCTAGACATGAAATAACACCCTTTAGTCAAAAGTTTAAACTGTGCTCCATGACAAGACAGAGATGACAGTTCTATCTCACAATTAAAAGAATGCAAATAGACCTTCTCTTTAGGAGCAGAGAATTTCAGAAAGAGAGAGAGAGCGCTCGCAAAGAAAAGCAAACAATCAAAAAATCAATACGTGTGCTTTTAAATTTGCAGCGGCATTTTTTAGAGGAGCGTCAGTATCTTCTAAGCAAACAGCCTCTGTGCAAACAGCCCCTCTGCTCACATCTCCTCCGTCAAGCGCAGAGAACGTCAGAGAGAGAGAGTGAGATTAAAGCAACAATCAAAAAATCAATACATGTGCTTTTGGAAGCACCGGGATAAAGCGGCATTTCTTAGGCCGGAGTTATACTTCACACGACGCGACGCATGCTGCAGCGGACGCTCCTGCTACGCAAGCGTTGTAGTGTTCATACTTGCGCGCGTACTTTACGTAAATCTGGAGGAATCCACCAGGTGGCAGTGCGAGATATTATGACGGTGAGAACATGTTCGGCTTCTCTGTGTTGTGAATTGCCTAAAACACTCATTAAATTCTGATGACACCTTACCGCAATATCTCTGAAAAGGATGTTTATTGATTAAATCCATCAATCCAGAGATGTGTCCATTCCAGCAAGCATTGGGCACGAGTGAGAAACAGTCCCTTGATGAGGCCTCAGCTCATCGCAAGGTGAATACAAGCACTCGCATACACTAGCGTCATTTTAGCGGCACCAAATCCCCAAATCTGCATATCTTTGGAAGGAAACCGGAGCACAGTGTGGAATACAAGCAGGAAATACCAGCGACGTAACTCCCTGCGAGACAGCAGTGCTATAGCTCCGCCACCGTGACACCTCCATGTGTATAATTATTCCCCCATGTGTGTATTTATTAACAGTATTCATTATTTAAACAAAATTATATGTAAAATGTAACATACACATTTTAATGCATTTCATCATGAAAGTGATATCAAGTATAAATCTAAAGATTCTAAATGTGCAGAGAGTTGGAATATCAGACATTTAATTTGTTCTGTTTAGCGATCTATTGCTGCTTTCCGCTGCTGAAGCAAAATGCCGACATACAGATGCATTCGTGGTGCTTTTATATTCAAGCGTTGCATATTCCCGATCGCAATGACACGATACATTTTAAAAGTCTTACATACCATCTTTTGTGCTGTCTATTTTTTATTGTTTTACTTTACCTGCTGTCAAGTCCAAGAAGCTCGTAGCGATTAAAAACTGGGATGACGTTTACGACCGTCTGCATTAATGATAAAGTAAACTACGAGGTTAAAGTGGACATTGAGATTAAAGCCGAAATTTCCACTTTAATCACAAAGTACACGTTTTCACCGTGTCCTTTATTTTTTTCTCAGTGGCTCAAATATAACGCTATCCATTATGTTGCTGTTGTTAAGTTGCAAAAATTTAAAAATAAAAAAGACATATATAAATGACACAATACATTTTAAAAGTCTCACACACTATCTTTAGTGCCGTTTATTTATTTATTTATTTTTTGCAACTTCACATCAGCAACATAATGTATAGCGCTGTATTTGAGCCATTCATCAAACAGCAAAGCGCGCACATCGATCCCCGAAGGATCTCCATAGAGGCTTGCTGTCACATGTAGATAGTAAACAGAGACTCTGACGTCACGTTCCGACTTTTAGCACACTGCGCCCCCCGACTTTTTGCTGGTACTGCAACTCGTTAATTTCTGAGGACCTGCTCAGAGGACGCGTGAAATGAATGCTGGGAACGCGTGGCAGCCATGATGTGGGCGCGTACGCGTTCTGAGCGTGATGTATAAATCAGCCCTTAGAGGTGCGTCCGTATTCACTAGGCAAACAGCTTCTGTGCAAACAGCACCTCTGCTCACACCCCCTCCGTCAGGCGCAGAGAATGTCAGAGAGGGTGAGATTGAGGCAGAGACAAGCAAACAATCAAGCACCGCACGGCAAACATATAGCATTGAGGAGTTTTAGTTAATATGTAATACATGCTCTGATTGGGTAGCTTCTAAGCCATCCGCCAATAGCGTCCCTTGTATGAAATCAACTGAGCAAACAAACTGAGGAAGCATGTACCATAAATTAAAAGACCCATTGTCCGCAGAAATTCGCCAACCAGCGAAAAATCCGTGATATATATTTAGATATGCTTACATTTAAAATCCGCGATAGAGTGAAGCCGCGAAAGTCGAATCGCAATATAGCGAGGGATTACTGTAATCATTAAAGAGCTCAAGGTAACTAAAGCTTAATAATTAATTGGTACATTGTAAGGAGTGCTGCAATAGTGAAGATAGATATACAGACAGACACACACACGTAAACTACTGCAGCTACCGGATACAACATGTTTGAGAAGTGTCTTTGTCTCCTATGATATCTTTCTCTTATTTTAACTATTGAATCAATACATGACATAACAACAGCAAATAGATTTTAAAGAAGCATTGTGGTCTATGGATATACGTGTTAAAACGCCGTGGCTACTTTGTTGCAGTATGCTTGCATTTCCACATAAACAGTAATGTTACATTTCTTTATTAAATTGTTTAGACAGGCAGTCAGAACATAGATATTGTGCAGCCTCACCTGTGCATCTACTGGTGTTGTTAGGCAGATTTGGTGATTTGAGTAATGAAATCTGCATCTCCTGTGGCTTTTCATTTTCAGTTCTCTTAATAGCAGTCCTAATGATGGAGTGTGACACACTGTTTTCTTCATGCATATTTTGCAATTCATATTTTCATGAAAATAGCTGCCAATTCTTTCTTGCTTACATCAACTCCTACACTATTGTTATAATGCTGAATAACTGAGAGCACACACAGCTCCTGTGACAACACATCCTTCACTTTTACTACATGTGCGTTGATGCCACTGAATGTCACTGTACAGTATAATCTAATGTTACAGAAAGGCATTTCCTTTGCATCAGGCTATGTTTATTTTAAAATGTGCAATGTGCTCTCAGCACACATGACACACATTTATATGTCTAATAGGGTTTTTTAGGAGACTTAGACTGTAGACGTTTCATCGTAATGAGAAGCTTGCTCTCTGTCAGACCAAATTAACAAGAGCACTTCTGATAACTGTAGTTCAAATTCACTGCCCCTATTTTGAGCACCACCTTCAGGAAGCATTGGATTGGTTAAGAAATGTGATAGTCAGTGAGTCATCTAATTCTTCCCACCCACTTTTAAGAAAACTTCTCTCACATATATATTATTCATCTGGCTTCAGTGAGACTAATCTCCAATAGACTATAGCAACTGGGCATTTATTCAGAACAACATCTACATGTATATACAGTATATAAAATCCTAACTATTACCTAAGGTGTTCAAAATATCAGAACTTAAAGAAACTATGGAGCAGGTCTTATGTAATTCATTGCCTGTTTGTTTTAAATCTGATACTGGAAAAACACTAGTCACTTAGTTAATCTGAAGGTACTTACCTTTTCTTGCTGCTTGGCGTTACTGGTATTAGAGTTTCTATTCAGATTCTGTTCTGCTTCTTCCTTTTCTCTGCACTTCTGTTCATATGTCTTTTTTGACTAAAGGAATTCAATGAAATACAAGTTATTTAAGTAAAGATAAACTCAATTTCAGCTAAAGTGAGTACCAATCAATGCTCACAACAATGGGTGAACAAATATTGATGTGCTGTGTTGATATATTAAACAAGGAAGAATAGTAAAAGAGGGACAAACATATTCTGTATCAAAATGAACATTTAAGATATACAATGGCTTGCAAAAGTATTCCTCTCCCTTGCAAAACTTTTTGTAATTTTAGTCCTTTAAAATTTTTCTCTGATATTTTTATTTCAAAGCCATGAAACTCAAAAGTAATACTGATTTTGCAGGGTGGCATGGTAGCACAGTGCTAGCACTGCTACCTTGCAGTAAGGAGACCAGGCCTCATGTCCCGGGTCCTCTCTGTGTGGGGCTTGCATGATCTTGCCATTTCTATGTGGGATTTCTCTGGGGGCTATGATTTCCTCCCGCTGTACAAAGACATGCAGGTTAGGTGGACTGCTGATTCTAAATTGTCTGTGTGTGTGTTCATCCGGCAATGGACTGGTGCCCTGTCCAGGGTTGGTTACCTATGCTAGCTGGGATAGGCAGCAGCACCCCTGTGACTCTATTCAGGACTAAGAAGGTTAGAAAATGATTGACTGCTTTTGAAAGGTACTATTATTCCACCTTTGTCCACTTAGCATCTTAAACACTATCACCCATAAAAATAAAAAAGACGAAAACTGGAAAACCAAAGGGAATCTACGGTATGTATGTAAGCAGACTTTAAAAAGCATAAGTACTGTTCTTCAAGTTTTAATTCTGACATTTGCTGGGGTAATTGTAGGCTGAGTTATTAAATTCAAGATAAAAATATTCAGTCAGGTGAAGCCTGTGTCCATGCTGCTTTCCATCTCACATATACCAAATACTTCCATATATGTGAGTATGGATCTGTGCGTGAGTCTCCTCCGATGCCTCACTGAGGGCCGATTCATCCTTGATAACCTCTGGTCCTTGCAGTATGGAAATGGATTAAGCACATTTCAGGATGGATGGATGGATGGTTCATTTTTATTAATGTATCAGATCTCAAAAAAGCTCGTTTTTCATTCAGATGTGAACTAAATGGCTAACTGATAATGACGTACAGTTATTAATATTAACTGCTAACATTTTGCTTTTTTTACAATTTTTGATATTGTTGTTAAAAAGACCATATTAAAGGTTTAAAAAAAGCTTGACAGGATTTGTTGTTGTTTTTGATTTTAGCTCAAATTTCAATAAGTGTGTAGACTTTTCATATTCATGGTTGTAAAAATATTTGGAAATAAAAACGTTTAAAGGTATTTACTATAAAACAAACTATGAAAAATGATCTCTCATTGCAAGTTACAGTTTATAAGACACAGCAATCCTATGTGTTGCATTATTGATCGTAAATGCACACAGCATATGCGTATTTTTTTACCTGGTCACACACGTACACATGGGAGGCAGCTAAAAGGACCAAATACAGGTAATTCCACGCCAGGCCAGGGAGTGGTGGTGAACTAACTCTTTCTTTGTTATCCCTGCAGACCAAACACAGGAAATTCTGCCTGATTCCGGCCACGATGATGTCACTTCCGGTTCCGGACATGATGATGTCACTTTCGGTTCTGGTCACCCCGACTCCCGTGACCATGTACTTAGGATATAGCAGGTTGGATAATGGATGTATGGATGGACCTACAGAAGTACAAGTCAAGCCCCTAGCATAAAGTGTGACAATTCTAGAGTCATACACTGCAGTGGCATCAGCTCATTCCAAAGAATTACACTTTGCAGGGGGACATGGGCCTAAAGCAATGGAGGTGTTATTCTGGAAAACTATTGCTTCTTCTAGAATTTATTGATATGGTGTGATTATTACTGACTACTGACTTACATTTATGAGTGGGTTCATGATTAAACACAAATTAAGTTTTCTGTGCTGACATTCACTTCAGTGCATGCACATGTATAATACATTTATAATAAATGCATACATTGATGCAAGATGCAACATGAATAATGCACACTAATCAGTAGTAAGCTAGCACATGGAATAGAACTGACTGATATGGAAATACTGGACACAGACACTCATCAACCAAATAAAGCTCTCACATAAAGGAACAGAGTTTTCAAATAAGTTTCTGTATAATGAAAGAATTTATGTGATTGTATGACTTTTTTCAGTTATTATTGTCTAATTTTCTACAGAATAGAGACACCAAATTAAATAAGTCAAGTTTGACAAGACTTGGTTCGAAACAAGTCACCCCCACCCATGAGAAAGACAGCTAGGCCAGCAGAGTAAAACTTTAAGCTAGTAAAACTAAGTAAATAGATACATTAATTTATACTAATAAAAGGCAAAGCCCTCACTGACTGACTGACTCAGTCACTCACTCACTCATCACTAATTCTCCAACTTCCCGTGTAGGTAGAAGGCTGAAATTTGGCAGGCTCGTTCCTTACAGCTTACTTACAAAAGTTAAGCAGGTTTCATTTCGAAATTCTACACATAATGGTCATAACTGAATCCTACTTACGTACATATATACATCCATAGCCTGCAGCTCGGTCGCCATGTGAGGCGGAGTTGTGCCTACCCATATAAGGCTGTCCGTCAGCAGCTATCCAATTGACATGCTGCCACGAAATATTCACGGGTGAAGGACTGTGCTTATGAAAACGAAGGTGAGATGGTCAGGCACAAACTCAGCGAAAGTGCGAGAAAAAACTTTTAAGTGCAGGGTCTTAGCTAACATTAAATAAAGCCGTGGACATTGCAAGATCGCACGACATAGCACAAGCACAGCTGAGAACCTTCGATGCATGTACTCCGAGCGGATCACGTGAACTGACTTTGTTCTGGCTTTAACTACTGTGAAATAAACAGACATAAACTGGAAGCGTGAGTCTGTGCCTTTTAATAATCTCGAGAGAGAAACATGGTGGCAGCGTAGGTGACAGAACCGCGCCGAAAGTCACGCCAGTTTCCTGTTAAAAGTTCAGGACGCGGAGACACTCACACGAAAGTAAAATGGAGGGTCTGAGACCGTCGCTGACATTAAGCCTCGATGCTAAAGACCTGACGAAGTCATGGAGAACATGGAAGGACGAGTTCAGATTATTCACAGAACTTGCAATGCCAGAGGCAGAGGAAAACACTAAGGTCAGATTATTCCGTTATCTTATTGCAGAGAGCGGCAGAGAATTGTGTCAGGCGCTGACCGGTGATGTAAGACCTCATGAGTTAACCATGAGCTTGATGATAAGTAAATTTGATGAACATTATAACCTGAAAATAAACAAAACTGTAGAGAGGTACAGATTTTTTTCAAGAAATCAGGCAAGGGGAGAAAATATAGACGACTACGTCACAGATCTGAGAGTGTTAGCAGGCACATGCAATTTCGGGGAGATTAAAAGTACCCTTATATGTGACCGAATTGTGTGCGGAAAAAGTGATGCAAGTTTAGAGAGGTGCATACAAATATGCAGAGCTACAGAACTGTCGAAGGAGAACAGCAGAACAGTCACACGGGGTTCCCTATTCTATACTTCTCCCGGTGCGTCTCTCTAAACCCTCCGTGCGGGAACATTATCATAAGGCTTAACAATCCTATTGTTACACCTTCTACATGCACCCAACCGTCCTTATTACGGAGTCCTCCTTGCTGTACCGCTGGCTGCTTCTGTCCATTCACTTTCCCAGCTCTTTATCTAAACAGTTTTCCTTCTCACTTTTCTGCTCCTTCGCTGTCTTCTCCCTTTTCGTTCAAAATATGCACCCTCCTTGCCTTTATCGATTTGGGTAGTGAACACTTCGATGAATGAAACCTGTTATCTTTACAACGGTTGACAAACACAGAATGTAACTTGAACACAACACGCCCTCCTAATACGAACCTGATTGAAAGAAATAATGATAATCAAATCCTTGATGACAGCAACACACATAACAGTCACAAAACAATTACATTGACAATCAGGTTATGTTATTTTTAAAATGTTTCAATTTCTTTTTCATAACTTCTTTAACACACTACTTCTCCACTGCGAAGTGCGGGTATTTTGCTAGTAAATGAATACAAATAAAAATAGTAAAAAAACAGGGGGGGATAATCTGCTTCCTAAATTAAAATGCTTATTCTGAAATGTTATTGATTAGTTTTGTACAGATCCTCTAAGTGAGAATTAGATTTTTTCCTGTTTCAAAAAGTATATAACATCAGTTAGCCACTGACTTCGAATAAGAGAGTTAGGATTCTTCCAGTTGAGCAAGATAAGTCTACGTGCCAATAGTGTAGTAAAAGCAATTACAGTTTGTCCTTCTCGACTTTAAGCCCACCTGGAAGTACCCCAAATATACCTGTTAGTTGATTAGGAGGGATTGTGACATCAAGGCTCTCTGAAAGGCATTTAAAGATTTTGGTCCAGAATGATGTTAAAACATATGGCCCAGGGAGGCCGAAACTCGATTGCAACGTTCGCGGGTTGGATCTTGCCCCGGAAACATTTTGGACAATTTTAAACGAAACAGATGTGCTCGATATATAATTTTTAAGTCGAATAATTGTATGAGTTCCATATATGGAGCTCAAGTAAATTCTGTGCATGGCTACCTTCCACTCTTTTTCTGAGATGTTGAGTGAGAGATGGGCGGCACGGTGGCGCAGTGGTAGCGCTGCTGCCTCGCAGTTAGGAGGCCTGTGTTCGCTTCCCGGGTCCTCCCTGCGTGGAGTTTGCATGTTCTCCCCGTGTCTGTGTTGGTTTTTTTCTGGGCGCTCCGGTTTCCTCCCACAGTCCAAAGACATGCAGGTTAGGTGGATTGGCGATTCTAAATTGGCCTTAGTGTTTGCTTGGTGCATGTGTGTGTGTGTGTCCTGCGGTGGGTTGGCACCCTGCCCAGGATTGGTTCCTGCCTTGTGCCCTGTGTTGGCTGGGATTGGCTCCAGCAGACCCCCGTGACCCTGTGTTCGGATTCAGCGGGTTGGAAAATGGATGGATGGATGAGTGAGAGATCCTTTTCCCACTGTACTCTTGGATCTTTGAAAGGGAGGGACTTTAAAATGTTTTTATATAATATTGAGATGCTGTCAGTCCTGAAGACTGATCAATATTTTTTCCGGCATAGAGGTAGGTGGGAGGTGAAGAGAATTGGGCAGATTTAGTTTAACAAAGTTTCTAATTTGAAGGTAGTGAAAGAAATGTGTTGCTGGAAAGTTAAATTTGGAGTGTAATTGTTCATATTTTTATTTATTTTTTCCTTTTTTAATCTGATATGAATACACGGTTTTCCAATAAGTGTGCAATCTCAAAATGCATATCAATTCTCAGTTCAAAAATGGAAGTATTTGGTAAGATTTGGAGCTTAGCATTAGCTCCATTGTAAAATGCAAGAGTGGGCTGGCTTTTTGTTTTTAATTTATAAAATATGCTTCACTTCTGAACGCAATTTCATGTGGCAAATCAATATACACCACAAATGTGAAGAAATAATTTTGACTTAAAAAACAGTGAACTTATCCTTTCATCATCTTTATGGTTACAGGGAGCTGGAGCCTATCCAGGAAGCATCAGGCAGAATTGAGGAATCAAGCCAGGGCAGGATTGATGAAATCAATTAGTACATAACAGGATGTTTATGCAAGATAAAGTTTGAATCTAAATTAAAGAAAAAAGAAAACTGCAGATTGTCACAGAAGTTCCCTTTAGTTGGGTGGATTCAGACTGGAGAAAATACACAGAAAACCTCTTGACCAAATTTACCAGATGACTTTGGGAACAAGCACCATATTGCTAAACAAACACTGTTTATAGTATAGTGTGAAATGTCAGACGAGAATATGCAAAGATAAACCTACCTCCATTGTTTTTTTGTACTGAGAGGCCTTTTGCTTGTGTAATGACTCCATAAATTGTTCTGCCTGTTGAAAAACAGCATTAAGATGTTTCAGAAGTTTGCTTTGACACTTTCCAAGCAATTCTTACTATGATAAAATGTAACTTCTGGTTAAGCATTATTTCTATTAACCTCTCCCAAAATAAACCAAAATGAAACATAAGAAGCAAGAAAATACTTGTTGCTAACACATACTTAATGCTGTGCTAGAGATGATCAGGATGCTGCTTGTCATTTCAGTTTTTTTTACTAGATGACAGATTTGTAACAGTTAATGTCTGTAAAGGTTCAGAACTCCAAATTAGTCACTTGAATGTGTGAACTGTTGTAATCTTTTTAGTTAGCCAATAAAGGTGTCATTTTGCTTGGCTTTTCTCTACTATCATATGGAGAAAGGTACACTTCATTAAAAGCTAAAAATAAACACAGTTAAAATAGAATGGTGATAGGATACCCCCAAAATGATATCTAATAGTATATATTCCACCTTTATGGAAAGTGAGTCCCAGAAATTAAGCCTAGATAGGCAAATCATAGAATACTAAATTAAAGAAAGAAGGCAAAATAAACGGATTTACCTTCAATGTAATGCAGCATCATCCTTTCCAGCTTTTATACTGTTACTTTTAGAAAGCAGTGTTGGAAAAAGAGTATGAATTACTGATAATTAAGTAAATAAATCTAGGATGAGTGTACTGTATCTATAAAATGATGAACTGGTCCACTTGAGATTAAAAAAAATGTATTGTATGCAGTGCTGTCTTTCTGCTTGCGGCCAGGCAGTTATTGTATTGGGAAAGGTGATGGCCATTAGCTTGCTGTGCAGCCCAGAATACTGTTCCTTCCTTGAAGCAAAGATGTAAAAAAGGTAAAAGTATCACATATGGGGGAAGAGTGGTAGAAATATTGCACTTCAGCAGACAAAATATAATATAACACCAATTTTTAGCAACATTACTTAAAATTGCCTACAACATCACAGCAGCCCTAACAATATTATGCCTTTGGGCAGTTCCAGAGGACACAGGGGTTGCTGGGACGATGGATTATATAGTGGGCTCTTATAAAAGGAGCCAAAAAGATGCAGTGGGGATTGTAATCAACTGTCTGTTTCTAAGCATCATACACACTATTGGCATAAAACTACAACTACCATGGATTACAGTTTCTTCTCAATGTATGTGCTGTCCCATGTAATTTTGTCTTGGTTGGACATGTCTTTGTCTGGGGAGTTCTCCCAATCATGCCAAATCTTCACACTACAACTGGAACCTGGTAGGACAAAACTTTATATTTCATTTCGCACACCATCATCATCTGCTCTGCTGTACTGGACTGTGTTTGGACTTTATCATTCGTCTTAACTATTTACTGAGTAGTGTCTGTTGTTTCGTATGGTTTCATGTATATAGTGCATGTAAATAACTATCGCCTGTGGAGACTCAAGGAGAGATTTTGTGTAATAATTGTTTTTTCATCTTTATTTGTTGAATATATACTTTATTATCTTTTTGAATCTGTAATATTTATTGATTCATTGACCTGTTTATCAGTGTCTATGTGTGTGAGTGTGTGTGTGCTGGGTCAAGGCTAGGTGTGTTTCTGGGGTCCGCGTAATAAAAAAAAGCAATTTACCATCTTCAGACGTTGTGAATCTTAGCATCCTTGCAACTGATACAGGTTTGGCAAACACTGATATTTGAAGTAGAATCATGATTGACTTTCACTGCTGACTATTAAAGAAGAACACGGTTATTAAAAGACCATTTTCATTGAGTTACAGGAACAGGCAGATTTTGAATTTAATGTTCTTTAGAAGACAGCATGGCATCTAACTCAACTGAAAATACAAGTTAAATCATGATATCCCAACCAACACAACGGACAGTTGTGAAAAATTTATTCTGGTGTTTCTCTAAAGAGTGGAAGAGGATATCCTTCCAAAAATACGGAGGATCACCTGAAAAACATTTTATTCCAAACTTAATTTCCAGCAGTAGTTTTCATGATTGCATTGTTGCCCTTCGAAGAATGTTACTGCCGTTCAGTCCTAGTTTTATTTTTGAGGACCTGACATGGGCAGAGAGATCCATAGAGTTGCTCCTTGGGTTTTGTGGATATTCTGTATATGTTTTCCTGATACTTGGTGTGCAATCTGTCTCTATATTGAGAAATAATAATTAAAAAAATAATTCTTTTTTTCTTTTTTAGTTTGTAGACTATTTTACAGTAGACTGCTGAATTTTAAACCTCTCTAGCCTGAAATGCAATTCGACATTCTTCCTGATGTCATCTGTGGTTTCCTTAGCTCATGGTGGTGTATTACACTAATCTGTATGAGAAAAATCTAACTTTTAGTTAATTTTCCTTAACATATAAAAGGAATTTTAAAACTTTGTATTGACCCTCTTCACTGAATAATTTTTATTATCTGATTGTAATCACTCAAATATAAGAATATTGATTTTGTAAGTCAGTGTGGATAAAGACATCTGCCAAATAAAGAATCAAAATTATAAGAGCTATTAAGCCTTCTTTTACACATGATCTAATACTTATTTACCACTTTATTTTTTGTTGCAGGCAGTAATTAGTTTAAATAATGCAATGAATGTGTAGATGTAAAAACTTAAGCTTAGAAAAAAAAGATAGACAGTAAAAATGTAACATTTAAAGATCTACAATTGGAGTTAACAGATTTTCAAAGAGAACTATACATTCCTTGGCATTTATTGGGTTCAATACCAGGGATTCAATACCTCAGTTACCAGTTTGATTTGAGAGAAACTGGCAATTAAATCATAACAGAGTCTGAAAGTACCTGGGGCTTGGCAGGCACAGACAACATTCTATTAAATTAGATCACAACATAGCTCGAGATAAACTTGTCTTTTTTTCTTTGTTTTTTCCCCATTTATACCTGAAGGTACTCTAACATACTTTCCACAGAATCATAACATTTTAAGCCAAAGCCAGTAAAGCACATCCTGCTTGCTAAAAATTTCAATTCCTTCCTTCTTCACAGCTGTCAAACATGCCGATGATAGCAACTCCCCACATACTGTATAAGACACCCGCATAAATTAACGGTCTAAAATATAGACAAAAAAGAAACAGTAACAGCACACGTCTTTTTTATGGAGAATGCCTTACCTTTTTCCTTGAATCTTTTTGCTTTTCCCGAAAATCCTCAAGTCTTTTTGCTTCTTCCCTTAAGCTCTGAGCCAAATGAGTATGAGCCTGACCAATATTTTCAATTTCTGAAGAAAAATCCATTCAAATATTTAAAACCATATTGCCATCAGAAGTTGTCATTACACTACATATCATATATGTCTATTTCACATTTTTGCTTAAACAAGTACAACATATTTCAAATATGAATCGAACAAATAAAAAAGACCGAAAAATAAATTTCATGATGATCACCTAGGAATAGTAAGGTGACATACAGGCTATTGTTTATGGCTTTACAGAATCACTGACTCATGTAGCGTCTACAATTTCTCCCTGTGTCTGTGTGGGCTTCCTCTAGGTACTCTGCTTTCTAAAGACACAAATTTCAGATTTATAGTATTGCATGTTGTGTTGTCGGGATAGAATGGCACCTCAGCACCCTGTAATGATAAAAATATTTGATGAATGATTGCCAAGTTGCCTTGTGGGGTCTGCGTGTTCTACATATTCTCCAGAAACTCTACACTTTCTACTACACAACACATATCTGATGAATTCTGAAAAGGAAAACAGTCTATTCAATAGAACAAACAATGATTCACAAAGCTCATTAATCCTACTCACCTTATTTCTACAAAATTACATCCAGTCAAGTTTTGAAAGTCCCTAACAATCTACTGTCTACCACACTCCTTGTTAACTTATTCCATAGGTCTGTGGTTCTCCGTGTAAAAACAAATTTTCTAACACCTGTACATAATTTATTGTTAACCTCCTTAGCGTTATATTTTTTCTTGAAAAAACACAAAAAGCGTTACTTTGGCTTGAAAAATTGTCTATTTATTAAATCTGATCTTTCTGCTGTAAAACGTGAAAAGCACTAAAAGTACAAAGTCAGAAGTATAGAAAGTACATTAATGATACAGGCTCCAGCTGATCCCTGTGACCCTGTAGTTAGGATATAGCAGGTTGGATAATGGATGGATGGATAATAATAATAAATATAGCAATGCTAATATCGTATATATTGTCAAAATGTGTAATTTGTGTTGTATATCTTGAAGCATGGTAAAATACACAATCCAACGTCACAGTCAGGACAATAACAGCACGATTCCTTGCAGATTTTCTTTCCAGACTGATCAACTTTTGAATAGCACACTACACATGTGCGATTGACATGAGCATCACTTTCAGATTCACCAAAATCACTTTTGATTTTACTGTTTGTTTCAATTTCACTGCCTGAAAACAGACTGAGTTCATTATCACTCCTCATATCCCTGTCAAGAGTACGCAACACTTGGGCTGCTGAAAAACATTTCTTACAAGATGTCATTATGAGCACCTTTGCCTGGGTAACATTCGGGCCTGTTACTTATGCAAGACATGCCTATATCGTTTCCCAAGTAACGCTTGGCACTAACGCCGTTCCCACTATTACAGCCTGAGTAATCCTCGGGTCTAACACTTACGTGATATGTGTCTATACCAGGGGTCTCCAACTCCAGTCCTGGAGAGCTACTGTGGCTCCAGGTTTTCATTGTATCCCTTTTCTTAATTAGTGACCAGATTTTGCTGCTAATTAACTCTTTGCCTTAATTTTAATTGATGCACAACTTAAGACTCAGGCCCCTTAATTATTTCTTTTTTCCTTAATTAGCAACAAAACAATATTTACACACAAAATGTACCAACACATAAACAACAACCTGCGTCCATCACACAATAACTGAAAATAAAGAAAGGTGAAGGCCTCTGTAATGTTGATCTGCTCAGGTCCACAAAACATTTTGACAGCGCTCTTAAAAAACAAGATCAACAGTTTTGGAAATGTCTGCCATGGCAGAATGAGCGCCATGGAATTAAATAACGGGTTTAATTAGCAACGAGAATTGGCTTCAAATTAAGAAACTGAATGAAGTGAAGTTGGTTTGAGTTTGAGGCCCCAAATTAGTTGGCTTACTTCACATCATATTTAGTTTAGGTGTTGGTTAAGGAAAAAGGAATCAATTCAGCAGTCAGAGTCTCAAGAAAACTCCATTAAAGTAAAGGTAAATAGTTAATTAGCAGCAAAAACTGGTCACTAATTAAGAAAAGAGTTGGAATGAAAACTTGCAGCCACAGTAGCTCTCCAGGACTGGAGTTGGAGACCTCTGGTCTATACAGTTGCCCGAGTGATGCTCAGGACTAACGCTAAGGACGTTAATCATTTTTCGTTGGTGCCCCAAAACCCCAAACTCTTTTTAAAGTACAGTTGGGATCCTCCATTATAATTCATTGTTGTGATTTTGCCACACTATGGAAGAAAAACCAAAAATAAACGCAAATTTAAAAATCAAAGAGAGAAGACTTTTAAAATGAATGAAACCATAACATTTAAAACAAGGAATAACAAAATTTAAATATTTAACATTCAAAGTACAACATTTAAAAATACAGAAAAACAAAACTCAAAAACATAAATACTAGGAAAAGGACTAAAGGAAAAAATACACAAATACTATAACTAATTAAACAAGAAAGCCAAACTCTACAATAATTAACTAAGTAAGTCAAAAATTCAGAAACATAAAATCCAAAAAAAAAGAACGGTCAAGAATGCTAACAAACTTACAAAGTGCATAAAGGAGGATAGAAGCAGAGTTTCACAAACTAAGTAATGCCAATGCAATGATGTAGTGGCTTACTAAGATATTTGTAGTGTAGCCTCAGCACCGAAAGACTGTTACCTAATCAACGGGTTGCAGCTGCTTTTAAAAGGTAAGGCATTAACATTAACTGACAAAATACCAAAGGGAATTGACAGAACTATCAGAAGGTACGCAAAAGTCACCTTCATAAAAGGATAAGTGTCTGTGTGTTTGTTCTGGTTGCTGTGTCTCTGTCATTCCAATAGATGGCACATCACCAACATTAACACTGATTTTAGGACTTCCATACCGAATGGCATACAACAGAGACCTATGGATTGCACGGTGCACTGCAAACATTAATGCTGAGGTCTACCTTGACTACTTACTTCTTAATTCCTACCTGTACTTCCTTTTGAATCAGGTAACACAGTTAAGGAGCAAGTTAGACAAAAGAAAGGAAACAAAACACAAAGAAAATCCCAGCACTACGCCCCATGTGGAATAATAACAGTTCCCTTAATAATTCTGAAGACGTTAATCATGTCACTTAATTTCCATTCACTTAAACTGAAAAGCATTAGCTCCTTTACTGTTTTCTGACAGTTTTTACTCTGGAAATCCTGGACTTTCTCTACCGCTGAATTTTTTTTTGTAATATGGAGTCCAAAACTTTGCAAGAATTTAAGAAAAGCCCTCACACATGAATTATATCTTTATATAAGCATATTAGTAAAGATGACACTGCAGTACATTAGCCCTGTGAATATGCAGAGTGGCTGACTGTTTAAGTCACGCTACTTGCAAGGCTGCTAAGTGGGACCAGCAAACTATGGTGGTTAAAAAGCTGCAGAGTAGCAAGCAGGGCTGTGGAGTCTGAGCCAGGGGGATTATTAGGTTACTGGAGTTGGAGTCAGAGTAGGTAAAAATGTACTGACTCCAACTCTAATATGTTAAAATTTCCAATTTCACATTTACTGATTCGATTAAACTACCTTTTCTACTAAACTTTTGATAAAAATATACCATCTTTTTTATTTTTTTAAGTTTACATGCTAAAACATTTAAACATGATGATTTACGCAAGCAGTGATGAAGTACCTTGTATCTTGTGTGTTGTGTGCTTTCAATCAATACAGTAAATATGTTAGTCTAATTACAAATTGCAAAGTTAGGGACAGAGTTGGTGGTACCAGAAATTAAAGGCTCAGAGTCGGAGGTGCAATAAATCAAGGAGTCGAAGTCAGAGTTGGAGTTGAAAGTTTTGTGTATCGACAACTCAGTCTTGGAAGCAAGGTTACAGAGGTAGGAGAGATCCAGCCAGAAATGCTGAAAGTTAATGGTTCTAGCAAGAGGGGTGATAGTTCCAATTTTTAGCAATGTAATGAGACAAAACAAATATTTCACTCCACAAATACATCATTCTTCTAAAAAAGATGTTAGATAGGCACTGAGTTAAGAGACAGTAAATTATTTTATAAGGAAAGTGTGTTTGTGAGGGGGAAAAGGGCTTCAGTCGGGTTTTAGAACAAATCACAGCACAGAAACTGCACTCGTTAAAGTAGTAAATGATTTGCTAGTGAACGCAGACAGAGGCCATTTATCTGTTCTCATCCTCTTAGATCTGAGTGCTGCATTTGACACCATTGATCACAACATTCTTAGAAATTGCCTTAGTCAATGGGTGGGCCTCTCTGGCAGTGTCTTAAATTGGTTTGAATCCTACCTGGCAGGGAGAACATTTTTTGTTAGTTGTGGGAATTACAACTCGAAGACACATGATATCCGATATGGTGTTCCACAAGGCTCTATCCTGGGTCCGCTGCTCTTCTCAATCTACATGCTTCCGTTAGGTCAGATTATTTCAGAGCACAACGTGAGCTACCACAGCTATGCTGATGACACACAGCTGTACTTATCAATAGCACCTGATGACCCTGATTCTCTTGATTCACTAACACAATGTCTGACTGGTATCTCAGAATGGATGAATAGTAACTTTCTCAAGTTAAATAAAGAGAAAACTGAAATCTTAGTGATTAGCAATAATGGATACAATGAGGCTATTAGAAATAAACTGGATACATTAGGATTAAAAGTCAAGACGGAGGTAAAAAGTTTAGGGGTAATTGTTGACTGTAATCTGAATTTTAAATCGCATATTAATCAGTCCACTAGGACAGAATTTTTTCACTTAAGAAACAAAGCTAAAGTTAGACCTCTTATATAACTGAAAGATGCTGAGAAATTAGTTCACGCATTTGTTTTCAGTCGACTAGATTACTGTAACACACTCCTCTCAGGACTACCGAAGAAAGACATAAATCGTTTGCAACAAGTGCAGAATGCAGCTGCTAGAACCCTAACTAGGAAAAGAAAATCTGAACACATTTCTCCAGTTTTGATGTCACTACACTGGTTACCTGTGTCATTCAGGATTGACTTTAAAATTCTGCTTATGGTTTCTAAAGCCTTAAATAATCTCGCCCCATCTTATATATCGAAATGTCTGACACCTTATATTCCAAATCGTAACCTTAGATCCTCAAATGAGCGTCTCCTTAGAATTCCAAGAACAAAGCTTAAAAGAAGTGGTGAGGCGGCCTTCTGCTGCTATGCACCTAAAATCTGGAATAGCCTGCCAATAGGAATTCGCCAGGCTAATACAGTAGAGCAGTTTAAAACACTGCTGAAAACACATTACTTTAACATGGCCTTTTTATAACTTCAAACTAACTTAATTTAACTTAATCCTGATACTCTGTATGTTCAATTTCCTCATAATAACTACTCATGGTGGCTCTAAAATCCATACTAACCCCTACTCTCTTTTTCTGTTTCTTTTTCTGGTTTCTTTGTGGTGGTGGCCTGTGCCACCTCCACCTACTCAAAGCTTAATGATGCTCCAACAATGATGGATGTATTAAAAGGCAGAAGTCTACATGACCATCATCATTAAGCCTTTCCGTGAGAACCCTAAATCCAAAGAGGACTGTTTCATTTATGTTAGGTAGAATGCCCAGAGGGGACTGGGCGGTCTCATGGTCTGGAATCCCTACAGATTTTATTTTTTCTCCAGCCATCTGGAGTTTTTTTTTTTGTTTTTTCTGTCCCCCCTGGCCATTGGACCTTACTCTTATTCGATGTTACCTACTCAACCAAAGTGAAACTGCTTTGGTAATGAAATGACAACCTCTGCTGTGGGAATGCTAAAATAAGTCTGTGCACCTGATAAAAGTATATTTTTCTTGCTAGTATCTCAAAGATAGTTAGGCACCTATTTATGCCCTGATTAAAAACACAGAAACTATAACTCAGCTTTGGAAGCCGTAATAAAGTTGTTTGCCTTCCTATGGAAAAAGATCTCTGATAAAGGAACACTGGAATCATCAGGTAGAAGGGTCCTTTCATCTGATTGGCCGGCTCAGCACTGACTCAGCTGTAGAATGGCGAGTAAGGGGAGGTGGCTTGTTGCCTGAAGTCTCCAGGACTCTGAACGAATCTGAATCCTCATATGTGATATTATCTATTCTTGCATTTTGCCTTGTAGTTTGTACTAATACTACTGTGCTGTTGCATTGTATTCCTCAGGTGGCAATGATAGATTGGTCATCTAAGTCTGTGAAGAAGATTATTTGTGTTCTGTTTTGTAAGATGTATTTACCCCATTTTTTGATGCCCATTATATACCCAACCTACCTGAAAAGGGGTTTGTATCTGAAATGCCTTTCCCAGGATTTCCTACATTATTTTTTTTTAACTACAAGAGCTTTTTTTTAGGTGTTTTTTCGTGTCTACTTTGGGAGTCAAGGCAGGGGGTGCTGTCAAAAAACAGGACCTTTTAAAGCCCATTGCGGCACTTGCTGTATGATTTATGGGCTATACAAAAACTAAATTGTTCTTGTTGATAATGAATAAACCTATGCAGCAATTATCACCAAATCTCTGAAGCTCAATGAGCATAGACATCTCCACTTAGAAGAGAAAGCAGGGCAAGGGGGAGCCTACTTAATAGCTCTATTTTATAGTGCATTATCACCAAATATAGTCATTTCTGTAACTGACAAAAATCAAGCGAACTGTAATTGAATCATTCATTTTGTTTTTACTTGTAACTTACAGGAATGATCCCTTTTAATGTTTGTTTTTACATTCCAGTGTTTTTTAGGAATGTAGGGATTGTCATCAAAGCGACACAAATAACAGTTAAATGCATTAAGATTATCTTTTCTAGAGGGTAAGATGTAAAAAAGTTATAGGAGGTGGAGAAAGGAAAAACTCTTTAGGTTTTCTAGCAAACCATCTTCACCATCTCTTCTTAATTTTTACTGTTTAACCCATTATCACACACATGCGAGTAGGAGGATGTTGTATTGACCAAGTGAAGGTAATTCCACTCCAGGCCAGGGGGTGGTGGGGTGCGCTAAACCTTCTTCTGTTGTCTCTGCAGACCAAAAATGGGAAAACCTGTCTGATTCAACTCTGAAGATATCACTTCTGGTTCTGGCACCCAGAAGAGTGTCACTTCTGGTTTTGGTGCCCACAAGAGTGTCACTTCCGGTTCTGCCCACAGAAACATGTTACTTCCGGGTCCATTACGTCACTTCCTCTTTTGGCATTTAAAGACGTCGTTTTTTTAAGGAGTCTTGTTATGGAGTCCATTAAGGACATCTGTCTTGAATTTCAAAACTCATTGGAACCTAGGGAAATTATACAGGTGGTTGCCCCAAACCTTTTTAAAAGTGTGTCGAGTCTGACCGTATGACATCATAAATTGTAAACATACAGAATATTGCAATTTCCTATCCTGTTTTTAATTATAGTTAGGTACAGTGGTATAAATTCAAAAAAAGGTGTGTTATTCGTTGTTGATCATATTGAAATTATTTAAAGTTACATAGTGTTGTATGATATCTATATCAATTATCAATGCAGAAAAACATCAAAATGTCAGAAATGAAAATAATGAATAATTCCTGACCTGAATACTCAAAATATAAAGGAGATTACACATTTAAAAATGTATTTATGAATTTTTATCAGACTTTAAAAATGTAGCTTAATACTAAAATAACCAGTTTATTACATGCATAGGAAATTACAAAAATGGAATCCCCAGAAGTTGGTTTATATGTGAAAATTAATGTTGACCAACAGCACAACACTGGCAATTGGATCTTGCTAGTAACAAAGAACTATAGTGTCATCAATGTGCTCATGAACCAGTACCACAGGAAAGGTACTCACGTTGTTTGAAGACATCCAAGGCTCTCTTCATTGTGCTGTTAAACAAAAGGAAAAATTAGCTTACTGATTACAAAAATGCTCTTCTTTCATCCATCCATCCGAGTTTAGAACTGCCAAATACAGATAAAGTTTAAAGTAACAAGTAGATAAGGCACATTTTCAACTCATCTTTCTCTGGTTTGAGATAGATAGATAGATAGATAGATAGATAGATAGATAGATAGATAGATAGATAGATAGATAGATAGATAGATAGATAGATAGATAGATAGATAGATAGATAGATAGATAGATAGATAGATAGATAGATAGATAGATAGATAGATGTTGAAACATCTTATTTATTATGTAAAGAAATGTGTTTGATGAACTAAATTGTCTCCTTGGTCAAATTTCTAATGTTCTGAGGTTCTTCAAAGGATCTTAAACTTTAGATACCTGCTCTGTGCAAGTGACCATCTTAAATATAATGGCCTCCATGTTAGAGATTACATGGCATTTGATAACATCCCTAGCAACTATGTTGAGTTAGAGCAACCAGACACACATTATGGCAGTGATCATGTAAACAATCAAGCCAAACAACATCCTCACAGGAAAAAATACACAAAAGGGCAATGTATGATAAATAGTAAAATTAAAAATGTTCCAAAGGCAAATCAAAAAGAAGCAGGCCATTATCTTATGCATTCAGGACAACCAGGTTTCACTTTTTAAAATAATCTTTCTCATTCCGCCATTCTATCATAGTTTTGCTGAACTGACATTTGCTGAGACCAGTTTCAGTTTTATCAAGCAACTTAGCAAACAGTTAAAACCCGCAAACTGATTGTGACCATCACACTTGTTAATACCCAGAAGT
Organism: Polypterus senegalus; assembly: GCF_016835505.1. Lineage (NCBI taxonomy): Eukaryota > Metazoa > Chordata > Cladistia > Polypteriformes > Polypteridae > Polypterus > Polypterus senegalus. The sequence goes on from NC_053157.1 coordinate 51,344,397, forward strand.
AAGATCAGATAAGACTCCTACTGTCATTGCAAACAACGTCTGCTAGTAAACATCAGTTTTCTAGTGACTTGTCACAAGCCATCATTAAATTGGTAATACAAGAAAAATGGCCAAAATAAAGTGAGCTTTACAAACTGCACAGAAAATTCTACACATGGCCATGGAACATGAATAGACACATTGAGACAAATTTATCAAATGGCAGTAGGTGTATATAGAATTATTGAGACAAGCAACTTAATTAATAATGACCCTATTACTAAGTTTCATTAGATAACTGAGATTGTGGAACTGTTAACAGATAAGCAACAGATCACTCCTTGTCAATGGATAAGCATGGGATATCGTGTCACAGCCTCCTTAATTCCCTGATCTTATACCAGTTATGAAAAGAGTCTAAAATGCATTACTTGTGATCTCCTCATGTTTTGCCATGATTAAAGAAGAAAGGGAGGCCACAAAGGTAATTTTAGTTTTGAAAAGACCAAAGGGAACAACAAGGCCAAAAATCAAGTGAGAGTCAAATCCAGAAAGTCAAATGTGCAGGCTAATAAGCAAAATCAGTAGCCTGAAGACAAAGTCAAAAACTTAAGCTCTGAAAAGTCTTTCAAAAATACAAACATTTTAATCTTTGTTTCAAAGTTCATCCACAGTCATAAACATTGTAATCACTGTGATACTGGCATTATATTGTTGCATGTGTAACGGATAGTCAGACATCTTCCAAGGCCATGGTGCTAGCAACCAACCAACCAAAGAGAGATGCCCAAGGAAAACTAGATTGTGCTATGGTAAACACCAAAATGTAGCAAAAAACAAAAGTGCTTTTGTTAAAAAAACAATTCTAGAGAGGAAATAAAATCTGAATCTTCATATTCCAGCATTCCAAAGAATACCTTCAAAAGCTAACAGAAAATATGAGGAGAAATATATTCTGAATTTAAACATATCATAACAGCCTAAGTATGTTACAGACTTCGATCGACTGTTCGAAACTAATTCACACCCACAATTCTCCAACAGCACTTGTAATTTTCAGTTACTGGTTCAATTTGCACAAAAACAAATATTTTATGTATTTATAATTATAAGAAAAATTTTGATGTAAAGTAAAATTACTATTAAAGGTGAAGCAAGGCAATTTTAAATTATTTTTTCCCTTCTTGAACATAATTTGGACCTAATAACAGATTCTACACATCCATGCACCCTTACCCTACTACAACCTCAATAGCTGATCTGATGCTATAAACCAATTTCAATACTACTTTTTATATTTCACTGTTACTTTGTCACAGTAGGGTCCCTACAGTTACCATACGTGGACCTTAACAGAATGCCTCACATCCCACCCTCGTTGCCAACTGAATTGCTGTGGACTCATAGTGAACTGGCGATGGTCAGTTGTAAACCCTCCATATCTGGCTCAGAAGAAGTCTTCTTGCAGTGTGAGCCAATAGGAGAACTCCACATAGACTGTTTTCTGAACACTGTGAGCAGAGTGGTTCCTGGTGATGACAGCTGAGCTCTTGCTCTCTCTCTCTCTCTCTCTCTGTGTCATTTTCAATCTTGAGAAGACCATCTCTCTAGGCAGATATACTCCGAGTGGCCATGTTGTCTGTTTCTGGAACACCATTTAAAGGCCATAGAAGACCAGGTACAACTCGAGACAAAGACAGCAACCTACTTGGCAGCTATTATCAGGTTGTATTAATTTTACCAACACTCATAGCTATTTTGGGTATATTATCTATAAAGCACACATAAACGTGTAACTTTCTCTCCTGCCTGTGCTGATGTCAGCAGGAAGTGCTCTGTTCACAGTGTTTAGAAACAGTCTCAGCATGGCTGACTACAGAAGTTCTTCTTTTGGCTCAAGTTGATTCTGAGCTGGACATTGTGGGTTCACAGTTGACCACTGGAAGTGTTAATACATCACATCTCACCTGCACTATTTAACCCAGCGTATGTGCTTTAAGGAGAAGGGGGCGGAGGTTTTTGGGGAGGTGCTGGGGGGTGTTTTTTGTGTGGGTGTTCGGGTGTGAGACTGAGCGAAGAATTTGCTGAACGCCTCTAATAAATATTATCAATTAAACGTTGTGTTTATTTCAGTTTAACATGGTAGCAGAGGATGGTTCATAAGGATGGCAGCTAGTTATAAAATCCCGCCGAAGTTTGATGAAGCCAGACCATACGAGGGCTGGAAAAATGAAATCAATGTCTGGACGCGAGTTACCGACCTTGACAGAAAGAAACAAGCACTTGCTGTTGCTTTGGGGCTTGAAGGGAGAGCCCGTGAAACCGCGATGAAAATACCTGCGGAAGATTTGGATAGTGATAGCGGTATGACGACGTTAATGGCGAAGCTTGACGCTGTGTTTCTAAAAGAGGAAAAGGATCACGCATATGAAGCGTATTCTTATTTTGATGGCATAACGAAGAGCAGTTCAGTGTTCATGGCGGACTACATAATTGGCTTTGAACAGCGTTATAACTGGATGAAAAAGTATAATATGATGCTTCCTGATGCTGTGTTGGCTTTTAAGCTTTTAGATATGGCTTGTCTCGATGAAAAAAAGCAGACAGCTAGCTCTGACGGCCTGTACAGAATTAAAGTTCTCCTCCATGAAGTCGGCTCTCAAGAGGATTTTTGGAAGGAAAACTACAGGATCATTGAATGGAATACAAGTGAACCAAGAATCTGCGTTTTTCACAGAACAAAGACTGCAAGGCAGAGGGAAACGGAACGCAATGTCGCAAAGTGGACTACAAAAGCAGCCATTACAGGGAACTAATCCACTGGATAAGTTTGGTAAGAGATCCAGATGTGCTATTTGCCAGTGTACATTTCATTGGGCTAAAGACTGTCCTCATAAGAAAACTGAACAAGTGCGAATAACTGAAGATGCAAATGTAGAAGAGTGTAATATCACATTGTTCATAAAGGCATCCATGTCAGATGCTGAGATATTTATGACTGAATCATTGGGATCAGCGATTATTGACACGGCTTGTACTCGTACTGTGTGTGGGGAAAAATGGCTAGAAAACTATATTGACGGCCTCATTCAAGAACAAGTGAACCAACTGATGCAAACAGAAACTCCAAGTTGCAGACTATTTCGGTTTGGCGGTGGAAATCTGGTGTATTCCACAAGAAATGTGAAACTACCAGCTAAAATAGGACTGACAAAATGCAACATTGAAACCGAAGTTGTCAAGGTTGACATTCATCTTCTGCTGAGTAAAACTTCACTGAAGAAGGCAGGAACCATTCTGAACATGAAAAAGGACAGTGCAGTGATGTTCAAACAATCCATTTCTCTTGAATTTACTAGTTCTGGACATTACTGTGTAGACATCAGAGACAAAGAAGCTAAAAAACCTCAAAGTGAAGAGGAGGTCCTTACAGTGACAGAAAATATGTCTACAGATGAAAAACGCAGAGTCTGCATCTCCATAAGCAGTTTGGTCATGCATCAGCAGACAGACTACAGAGACTTATTCACAGTTCAGGAAATAAGGACAAAGAATGCTGTACTATTCTACAACAAATAGTAAATGACTGTGAAATATGCAACAAGTACAAAAGGACAAAGCCAAAGCCTGCTGTGGGGTTATCTTTAGCTTTAGAGTATAACGAGACTGTGGCGATGGATCTGCACGAGTTAGAGCCAGGTGTGTGGTATCTTCACATAATCGATCACTTTACACGGTTCAGCACTGGAAACATTGTGACTACAAAGAAGTCATCTGAAATTGTAAACTCCTTCATTCACACTTGGATTAGTGTTCATGGCGCCCCTCAGAGGCTGTACAGCGACAACGGAGGTGAATTCAATATTGAAGAGATCAGAGACATGGCTGAGAACTTTAACATCGAGACAAGAACAACAGCAGGATACAGTCCCTGGAGCAACGAGCTACTCGAGAGACATAATCAGACACTGACTGAAATCATCCTGAAGGTCAAACGAGAGAATGGATGTGACTGGCACACTGCCCTTGATTGGGCCCTCATGGCTAAGAACAGCAGTTAAACGTTCATGGCTACAGTCCGTATCAGTTGGTGTTTGGACGAAATCCTAATCTTCCTTCTGTGATAGTCGATAAACCACCTGCTTTAGAAGGCACTACTATGAGTGCTAGAGTGGGAGAACATATTTCTGCCTTACATGCTTCCAGGAAAGCATTCACAGAAGCTGAGTCTTTTGAGCGGATAAGAAGGGCAATACGTAAGCAGCTCAGGCCCATTGATGAAATGTATGTGACCGGAGACAAGGTATATTACAAAAGAGGGGACTGTCCAGAGTGGAAGGGACCAGGGGTAGTTATTGGTCAGGATGGAGCTGTGGTGTTTATAAGAGATGGGGGGATTCTTGTAACGGTGCATCAATCCAGGCTCTGTAAGATAAACACGCAGGATCAGAAATCTCAGGATGAGCAAACTGTGAAAGACAACAGGCAGAAAAGGAAAAAAAAACAGCTTAAGCAATGTAGCAGTAAGCTCAGATAGTGAAGAAAATACAGACAGCGAACAGGAAACAATCGGCGACAGGGAGGTAAATACAGAAGTGGTTCATCCTAGTATGACACAAATGGAAACAGATCACATTGTTTGTGATAACCCTGCCTCTCCCACTGGTGTAAAGATTAAGAAAGGACAAACTGTGGCCTTTATGAAGCAGGATGGTGGTGGTCTACAGAAAGCAAGGGTTTTAGGTAGAGCAGGCAAAGCTTCTGGAAAATACAAAAGCTGGTATAATTTGCAACATATTGAACCTGATGGCAGTGATGGGCAAAAGGAGCCAGTAGATTTATCATGTGTTGATAATCTTAACATTGAATCACCTGTTAGGGAGAGTGATGTGCTTGTAACAAAAGACATTTCATTTGATGTAGCTAAGCGGGATGAAATCATGAATTGGTACAAAAACAATGTTTTTGAAGAAGTTGACGATGTAGGTCAAAAGTGTGTCTCTACCAGATGGGTCTGTAGTCTCAAAGAAACTCCCAATGGCATTGTGCCCAAGGCACGACTCGTATCTAGAGGATTTGAAGAGCTTAATATTCACGAGCTGCAGAAAGATTCTCCAACTTGTGCTTCTGAGTCTCTTAGACTATTGTTAGCAGTAATCTGTCAAAACAAATGGCACGTCCATTCCATGGACATCAAATCTGCTTTCTTACAGGGCATGCAGTTGTCCAGAGAAATCCATATCCGGCCTCCTGCTGAAGCAGAAAAGAAAAATACTCTATGGAGACTCAACAAGTGTGTTTACGGCATTGCTGATGCATCACTGTATTGGTACAATAAGGTGAAAGAAATCATGCTGAGTACAGGTGGTAAAATGTCCAAAGTAGATCCAGCAGTATTCTACTGGTTGGATGAGCAGTGTAAGGTTATTGGAGTACTTGCATGTCATGTTGATGATTTTCTCTGGGCAGGCTCACAAAACTTCTCAAAAGATGTGATTCCTACGCTTAAGTCTGCATTTCAGGTGGGGCGTGAGGAACATGAAAATTTCTGCTATATGGGAATGGACTTTGTTACTTTTAATGGTGAAATTCATGTTCATCAGCATAGTTACATTGAAAACTTACAGCCAATTCCCCTACAAGCAGCGCGTGCCCTGCAGAGAGATGCCTCTGTTAATGAGACTGAAAAAGAGCAGCTTAGGTCAAAAATTGGACAGATATTGTGAGTTGCAAAACAAACCAGACCAGACATCATGTTTGATGTAAGCAGATTGGGGTCAAATATAAAAGATGCCACAGTTCAGTCAATTCACGAGATAAATAACGTCATTAGAAAGCTTAAATCTGAAAAAGTCACTCTCAGGTTTCAGCATTTGGGAAACAATGATGCTCTGAATCTGACAGTTTTCAGTGATGCCTCCCTAGGAAATCTTCCTGATGGGGGTACACAAGAGGGAATATTAATTGGTCTCATGGGAGAAGGAGGGAAGTTTTCTCCCTTCTTCTGGCAGTCTAAGAGAATTAAACGTGTGGTGAGGAGCACTCTGGCAGGGGAAACTCTAGCCCTGTCAGATGGAATAGATAATGCTATCTTTCTGGCGACCCTCTTTTCTGAACTTACTACTGGAAATGCTGATCTGAATTCTCCCCCTTTGGTCTGTGTGACCGACAATCACTCTCTGTTTGATGCTCTTAAGTCAACAAAACAGGTCACTGAGAAACGACTTAGACTGGAAATAAGCAGTATAAAGGAGCTCATACAGAGTAAAAAAATAAAGAAGGTTCTCTGGTTGGACACAAAAACTCAACTTGCTGATTGTCTTACAAAAAGGGGAGCATCTGCTCTTATGTTATTAAAAGTACTCAGCGAAGGGCTATGGTGCTATTGAAATCTTATCTCAAACTGTCTTATCAAAACGTTTAATAAAAATAAAGGGGCTACATTCCAAACCTATGCACTTTCAATTGTATATGTAACTACTGTTTTGTTGTGTTTGCTGTGGCCTTTATTGTTCTGCTATGGTAACCAAGGACTTTGTTACATATGTTTCCCCTTTATTCTTTTGTTGTAAAAAAAATTATATGGGAGATTGTTAATATATCACCTCTCACCTGCACTATTTAACCCAGCGTATGTGCTTCCGGGAGAAGGGGGGGGGACGGAGTTTTTTGGGGAGGTGCTGGGGGTGTTTTTTGTGTGGGTGTTTGGGTGTGAGATGGAGCGAAGAAGCTGCTGAACGCCTCTAATAAATGTTTATTTCAGTTTAACAGGAAGTTCACCATTGTTCAGTTCTTTGAAGTGAAATGCTTCACGGTGTGCAGTCATAATAGGGTTTAACTGGTCACAGCAGGCTTTATTAGATGGTCTTAACAATGCATCTAGCAACCAGGGTTAAGTACCACATAAAAATAGCTCTCATGCTGACTTACTTGAGCTCAGTTTGACCACAGACTTTCCTTGACAAGTTAATCAGCTCCTTCCCATATTTTTCTTCAATGGTAGCTCTGTTTGAAAAGAGAAGAAAAATGATTTAAAAAAGCAAACACAGATGACATTTAACTATATTGGTTTGTTAAATCCTTATACAGTATGCAATTTTATATTTTAAAAACAGAAAGTACTGTACATTTTTATTATAATACCTTTAATAAAAAGAGGATTATTTAATTTTAGAAATAGCAAATCTACAAATATACAGTTTCTTCTGTTAGAATGTACTGTAATAGAAAGCATTTTTTCATGGAAATAGATAAAAGTAAAACAAAAAAGGAAATAAGTGCTATGTAAAGACTGTAGAATAAACGGCAAGGGAAGTCTCTGCATATGTTAAAAGAACAATAAAGAGTATCAGTAAAACAGAAGGTTCAGTAGAGAAGGCTCGTGCTCATCCTATACCCAGCAGTATTACTTCAACACTGCATTATTCTTGAAGGGAATACAGCATGGTCTATAAATACTGACAACAACAATTTAGTTTACTTTTACCCAATTTTATTAAGTTTAATTTTTCCCCACTCTATCATCTGTGAGTTTTTCCAGCACTTCTTGAGCAATTCCCAATTCCCCAATCACCTCAGCTGGCTTTCTCAATGTAGAAAAACAGCAGATCTACCATGAAGTCCTCCCAAATAGTAGAGTTCCTCACCATATCACAGATGTTAGAGGCTGGGAGCAGCACGTTGCTATGCCCTTCACACAACAAACCACCTCAGGAACACACATTAGGACCCGGGAGCAGCTCAGCACCTCAGCAGTACACTAGTTCAAATGGAACGGAACTGTGTGAGGTTTTTGACAGGTTTTCTGCGCAAGTTGGGGGGCCTGCTCATAGGGCTGAATGCAGGTTAACGTCATACCCAGGATAGAGCAATTGCAGGTTAAGGGCCTTGCTCAAGGGCGGCGCAGTGGTAGCGCTGCTGCCTCGCAGTTAGGAGACCTGGGTTCGCTTCCTGGGTCCTCCCTGCGTGGAGTTTGCATGTTCTCCCCGTGTCTGCGTGGGTTTCCTCCGGGCACTCCGGTTTCCTCCCACAGTCCAAAGACATGCAGGTTAGGTGGACTGGCGATTCTAAATTGGCCCAAGTGTGTGCTTGGTGTGTGGGTGTGTTTGTGTGTGTCCTGTAGTGGGTTGGCACCCTGCCCGGGATTGGCTCCTGCCTTGTGACCTGTGTTGGCTGGGATTGGCTCCAGCAGACCCCCGTGACCCTGTGTTCGGATTCAGCGGGTTGGAAAATGGATGGATGGGCCTTGCTCAAGGGCATTTACAGGATTCGAACCGGCAACCTTCCGATTGCTGGCACAGATCACTAGCCTTAGAGCCACCACTCCTACCTACAGATATTACAACATTATAAATTTTTGTGCAGTAGCCTATTTAGTGTTATGTTTACCTCTGGAAAAAAATGTTGAATTTTGATTAACAAAAAAAAATGTTATTACATGTAACAGAAACATGTCAATGAAATATAGTAAGAAGGGTATGTCTAGTGTCAACTACTGTACTGATTCAGATTTAGCACACGTCCTTAATGTGATACATTTTGAAACAGTCAACAACACAGAGTCTGATGGTGCAATCAGGACAGTGGAAGCTTGTTTCTTTGCACATTTTTCTTAGAATATTTTTTCTGTTGCTTGTGCATGAGAAGGCAGAATGTCTGTGCCTGATTCACACAATCAACATGCCCCATGTGTTACTGTAGGCTACCACAGCACAAGGCTTGAATGACAGTGGTTGCACTGTGAACAGTGCTTAGGGGGCTGACAACTTTCTTGCCTTTCTACTTCATCACCATAATTTTGCCTTTGCCATGCATACTTATTCAGCAGGCGTATCAAGCCAGTTCAGTCATACAATGTCATATTCATCAGTTTTAGTCAATTTTAACATCTGATGACTGAACAAATTGTCATCTCTATTCTCTTGATTCAACTAATGGTTCAGTTTCAGTTTGCTCCAAAATTTGCTTTATAGTTCTCATTTAGACGCAATTTTGTTTTGGTTGAAGACGTTTCCTCACTCATAAATATTGATGAGTTACCTTAGAGTGGCAAATCACTTAGAAATATTCATGATTGTTTGCAGCATAATGTTATTTTATTTGCTAGATAGATAGATAGATAGATAGATAGATAGATAGATAGATAGATAGATAGATAGATAGATAGATAGATAGATAGATAGATAGATAGATAGATAGATAGATTGAAGCAGAATACTGTCCAAAACTTACTTGGGCTTAACACTGTACATCTGATTATCACATGTCTCTCCAGGTCTGGCTTGGGCTTAACCATATTTCCAATTTCCAGTTACACTTGAGGTTAACGCCAAGTAGGCTAAATTAATTTTTCTGATCGTTCTATTTCTTTGTATGAAAGTTTTTATCCTTGAAGCATCTCACATCTACAGTAGTACCTTGAGATACGAGTGCCCCAATGTACGAGTTTTTTGAGATACGAGCGGTCACTAGGTCGATATTTTGCCTTGCGTTACGAGCCAAAATTCAAAATACGAGCCATCAAAGAGCTTGTTGCCGCACATTCAGAAGAACTGACTGTGGAGGAGTTGATGGAATTACAGACGCGGCAACATATGGAGGTTCTACAGCAGATCAGTATCGCGGAGGAGGCAGAGGAGGAGGAGTTTACCTCATAAAGTGAGCTAAAGGAAGTGTTTGCAATTTGGGAAAAAGTTTTGAACTTTAAAGAAAAGAATCACCCTGAAAAAGTTACAACTGATAGTGCAGTGGCTCTATTTAATGACACTTGCCTAACGCTTGACTTTATTGAAAAGAAACATCCTGAAAAAGTTACAACTGATCGTGCAACAGCTGTACTTAATGACACTTGCCTAACGCATTTTAGAAACATTCTGAAAGAGAGGATGAAACAGACCTCGTTGGACAGGTTTTTATCGAAAACCCCTGCAGATGAAAGTGAGGAAGGTGCGGCGAAAAGGGCAAAAATCAGTGAATAACATTCAGTTATTCAGTTCTGCCTTTCTCCACCACCTCCATCAGCATCTTCAACTCGTCTGATCTCCAAGGTAAATGCTGTACATTATACTGTACTTAATAAAACCAGTTTATTGCAGCACATTCTATTGTATTATGTTTTTATACAGTATTCATTATTTATAAGTTCATTTTTCTTATTTAAAAACCTGTAACAAAAAAATGGTAGTGATTTTTGGGGGTCCAGAACGGATTACTGGCATTTCAATTTATTCAATGGGGAAAACTGATTTGAGATAAGAGCATTTTGACTTAAGAGCTCGGTCACGGAACGAATTAAACTCGTATCTCAAGGTATTACTGTATTATCATTTTCTTGTTTGGAAACATGTTTCTTATAATCACTGTTATGTTTGTTATTCTGCTATGATACAACTTGGATTGTGTGGATGAAGCCATTATGTGCCTCCATCTCCCCGATATGATACATTGGATTTAAGCCTGAAAAATGCATATCACATTCACACACTACATAATAATCTATACTAATAAAAGGCAAAGCCCTCACTCACTCACTCACTCACTCACTCACTCACTCACTCACTCACTCACTGACTCACTGACTCACTGACTCATCACTAATTCTCCAACTTCCTGTGTGGGTGGAAGGCTGAAATTTGGCAGGTTCATTCCTTACAGCTTCCTTACAAAAGTTGGGCAGGTTTTATATCGAAATTCTACGCGTAATGGTCATAACTGGAAGCAGTTTTTCTCCATTTACTGTAATGGAGATGAGCTTTAACGCCGTGGGGGCGGAGTTTCGTGTGACATCATCACGCCTCCCACGTAATCATGCAGTACATAGAAAACCAGGAAGACCTAAAAAAAGCGCTGAAGAAAACATGCATTATATAATTGAGAAGGCAGCGAAACAATAAGAAGCGAGCGAGTGACATATACAACCATATTCATGAGTTCTGCTACTTCGGAAACAAAGCACGATGTAAACCTACACTTTAAATTAAGTTCATAGACAGGCTGCCGCTGGCGTTTGTAATTTAGTGCCTGCCCATATAAGGCCGTCCGTCGCGGCAATCCAATAGCAAACTCCCACTAAATATTCACGGGTTAAGGACTGTGCTTATGCAGAGGAAGATGAGATGGTCAGGGTGGTGTTTGGTACAAACTCAGCGAAACTGCGAGAGAAAGTTTTAAGTGCCATGACTAAGGTAACATTAAATACAGCCATGGACATAGCACGAGATGGCACCAGCACAGCTGGGAAACTTGATGCATGTACACCGAGCGCTCACGTGAACTGGCGCAGTGCACAGATAAAAGCAACAGTTCCAAAGCGCTGAACAAAACCGAATTACACAATTAAAAGGCAGCAAAAATATGAAGCGTCTCATACATACAAGCATATTCATAAATCCAAAACAAAGCACACGTTGGAAAAAGTCAATATCCGCTAAAGGAAGACAGTGTAAAAAACGTGCATGCAGTGTGTCAGGTCTCAGATAAAGAAGAAGACGAGCTGTTTATTGATGCAGTAAGAAGCGAATCGATGAATTAAACCTGTCATCTTTACAGCGATTGACAAACACGGAATGTAACTTGAACACAACACATCCTACAAATACGAACCTGATTGAAAGAAATAATGATAATCAAATCCTTGATGACAGCAACACTCAGTAACACTCACAAAACAAATACTGTATATTGACAGTCATGTTACGTTATTTTTAAAATGTTCCCTTTTCTTTTCATAGCTTTTTAACACACTACTTCTCCGCTGCGATACGCGGGTATATATATATATATATATATGTATATTGTGACGGACAGCCGGGTCCCATGCCCGGCCGGGACGCCTCTGATGCATACGTCCCGGGGGAGCCCTCATGGACTTTGCAATACCTCCCGGGCGCTTGGGGCAGTCTCCCTGGCACTGGATTCCTCCTCAATCTCCCCGTGGCTCCATGGGACATGGAGTCCACCACAACAACCCGGTTGGGAGATGGGGTGGCGCTAGGGGTGCTGCAGAGTTCCAGCCACCACACTGGGCGGTTTATCAGCCCCACCGGAGGTGCAATTAAGACCAGCTGGTCAGGCACCTGGATCACTTCGGGTGGGGCATAAAGGGCCTGCCTCCCAGCAATCGAAGCCAGAATCGGGAGGAAGAGGGCGAGGTTGCCTGGGAGGATTGTTGGAGTAGGATAGTGTGGGTTTGTGTTTGGCTTCTTTGTGTTTGTGTTTGGACTGTGTTTGGGCTGTGTGGCACGGGGAAGACGTGTCACACAGCTGAAGAAAAATAAATATTTGTGAGTGTGAACCGTGCCTCTGCCTATTCTATGCGGGTCGGGCGCTATAAAGCGCCTTGTTTACACTAGGCGTAGTCGTGCGGATCCCGCCCGTCCATTTGGGTGGAACCTGCGGTTTTACTCTTGCTGACCCGGCATAGCGGCGCAACAGCGCGAGGCACGGTTCTCGGCTCAGCGGCGTTGGAGAGCGCGCTCGGCGCAGCTACAGGCAAGCAATCGGGCAGGACTGCACAGCACAGCGCACTGAAGCGCGCACGCGCAGGAGCCGCAAGCCAGCACACGCAGTACAGCGCAGCGCGCACGGCAGGGCCGCAAGCAGGCACGCGCAAGCCAGCGGGGACTATCCAGCCGAAGCCGCCGAGGAGCTGCTGCAGGCGCCTTTTGTCATGGGGAAGAAAAAGCCGGGCGGACACAGAGGCCAACTGGCAGCGCCGCCACGCTAGTTCGCCGCGCGGGTTGCAACGGAGGTAGGTGGCGAGTTGCGGGTATGTTTTCCGCCTGCGGGTCATCCTACCTCCTGGGCGCCGAGGCGGCACCGGTGCGGGCAGGGGCAGTGTCCATGGCGTGGCAGCGGAGCCAGCTCGGGGTGGCGGGCGGAGCTGTGTCTTTCCTCGGCTTGAGCCAGCGGCTGGCGGAGGAGAGCCGGACGAGCTTCCCAGCGGCGCCCTGCAAGTGGGGCAGGAGCGGCTCCAGAAACAGGTAAGCGGGGGCGTGTGTCAATCACCCGCCGAGGAGGATCGGCAGGCGGGGATGGCGGGCGCCCTTCCTTCTCCTCCAGACTACCGAAGGGCCTGTGGGGATCCACAGGGTCTTCTTAACGCTTGTCGGCGGAGGCGACACGGAGAGCCCAAATCCACCGCCGGCCGCCACTATTAATGTTTCTTGGGCTGTAGGGGAGGTGAAGTCCGTTGTCCTCGCCCTACAGTCCCTTTACAAGTTTTCAGGTCCTGTCGGAGGCGAAGGAGGGGCTGGAGAAGAAGCTCGGTATCCCGTGCGGGACCCTGGCTGAATGGCTTGTGGCGGGCGGGTGGCCAGCCTCCCACCGGCAGGACAGAGCGGTGCAGGTAAGTGAAGCCGGCACCGCAGAGAAATGGGGCGGGGCGCGGCGGCAGCAGTGTTGCTTAGTACTGCCTGTCAGGCGGACCCGCCCACCACACGAGGCTGCTGTGATGACTGACAGCAAGGCGGACGGCGTCGGGGAGGCAGCAGGTGGAAACCGGCTGCCAAACAACCCGCCCGACCGCTACCGCCAGTCTTGCGGCAGTCAAAGGGCGCAGGCGGTGCGGGGTCCCTCCTTTCTCATAGGGGACTCAGACCGCCAGTGCGACCCAAAGGAAAAGGGGAACGGAAGAGGAAACCGGAAACCCGTACATAGAGCAGGGTATGCCTGGCGGCTTGGAGCGAAGGAGGGCTGCACTGCAGAGGCGGAACCGTCACAAGCCCTCCTCGGAGGCGAAGGGCAGATGTTCCCTGCCTGCTTCCGCATGCAGAGGGGCCGTACTGGAGGAGTCGGCGGTGTTATGACTGTGGCGCGGTGGCCATGTCTGGCGGGCTTGTCCCGAGGGGCGTCGGGCAACGCCCCAGACCTGTTTATTCTGTTTTTACAGGGCGCAGCCACGGAACCAGGAATGCCGACTCCCCATCCTGGAGAAGACCGGCCCTCGCGGGGCAGGCCGATGAGCCCCACAAGCCTCATCTGAGGGAGGGGCCATGTGACGGACAGCGGGTCCCATGCCCGGCGGGGCGCCTCTGATGCATACGTCCGGGGAGCCATCATGGACTTTGCAATACCTCCCCCGGGGCGCTTGGGGGCAGTCTCCCTGGCACTGGATTCCTCCTCAATCTCCCCCGTGGCTCCATGGGACATGGAGTCCACCACAGCAACCCGGTTGGGAGATGGGGTGGCGCTAGGGGTGCTGCAGAGTTCCAGCCACCACACTGGGCGGTTTATCAGCCCCACCCGGAGGTGCAATTAAGACCAGCTGGTCAGGCACCTGGATCACTTCCGGGTGGGGCATAAAAGGGCCTGCCTCCCAGCAATCGAAGCCAGAATCGGGAGGAAGAGGACGAGGTTGCCTGGGAGGAGTGGTGGAGCAGGAAAGTGTGGGTTTGTGTTTGGCTTCTTTGTGTTTGTGTTTGGACTGTGTTTGGGCTGAAGAAAAATAAATATTTGTGAGTGTGAACACGTGCCTCTGCCTATTCTATGCCGGGTCGGGCGCTATAAAGCGCCTTGTTTACAATATATATATAACCCGATCTACATACTCGAATAATGGATACTTTATTCGCCATCAATGATTGTTTTGGTAAAGCCATACTCAGTGTATTCATTAGATGAGCGGTAAAAAGTAAGAGCGAGGGAAGGATGACTTATTGAGGCATGCAGGCTGTAATGCGCGTCAACTCTATCTGAATTGCGCGATCACATTTGAAAAAATATATCTTTTCAAGTTCTATTTAGTCCATATGTGTCAAACTCAAGGGCAGGCCACATCCGCCCGGTGTAATTATATCCGCCCAAGATCATTTTATATACTGTATTATTGTTATTAAAGCCGGGTATATGAAGCGCTGGTAACACAATAAACTACAGATCCCATAATGCAGCGCTTCAGCTGCCTTGCCGAACACTTACCGAGTTAATCAAGTTATTGCGAAGCTAGCTCACACGATGCTGAAGAGAAAAGTTGATTCTGAAAATAGAGCCTTTAAAAACCGATGGGAGGCTGAGTATATGTTTACTAAACCCGTGTGTCTCATTTGTGGAGCTAATGTGGCTGTAATTACAGAATTTAATCTAAGACGGCACTATGAGACAAAACATCAGGTTAACCTGAATGCAATGCAGAAGATACAGAAAGCAGCATAATTAAATAAGAATCTGACACTTCAGCGGACGTTTTAACCCGTGCACAATCACAAAGTGATTTCAAGTGAAGCTGCTTTTATGGGAGACACAAATGCACCAGTGCACCTTGCCTCACTTTCCCTGTTGCCAAGTAATGTTAAACCAAGTCGTCACTACGGTGTTCCCAAATCGCACTTTGCTGATAAACTGAGCGCACTGAGTTTGCACGGCGCTTTGGTGACTTCGAAGAACAAAAAAAGTCCGTCTACATGTGGCTCGAACCTTATGCATGTTTGGTAGCACATATCTGTGTGAGAAGCTCTTCTCAGTGATAAAGACTAACAAAACAGCACACAGGAGTCGCCTCACTGATGAGCACCTGCAATCCATCCTGAGAATCTCCACAACACAGAACCTCACAGCAAACAGAAACGAACTTGTTGCCAAAAAAAGATGCCAGGCGTCCAGCTCTAAAATGACATATGAGCAAAGAAAACTGAATGATTTGATTTGTTATTGCTGAAAAGAACACATTTCATTTATATTTCTAGGTTTTGTTATGCAGCATGTTCATATTTGAATTTGTATCATTTTGACAGGATATATTTTTATGGAGAGCAAAATCTTTTGGGATATTTAAAATCTAAGTTTATTTTTTATATAAAAAAGAGTAAAGAAATGTGAATGCTTGTTCTTTTAACGTTTACTTTATTTCTAACTTGTATAATTTAGACAGGATAAATTTTTATGGAGAGCAAAATATTATAAGTTGTTTAAGGTTTGAGTTGATTTATTCACGAATAACATTCCTGTCTGTTTTTACCATTCCTACCAAACATATTTCTGTCGACTAAATAAAAATTCCTTCTATTTAAAATTTAAATAGAACTTGAACAAATACGATAGTTCATAATATCCACGCAGACTTGCACGTAAGAGCGGGAGTTATCCGTTTTAACAAGCAGCGTATTGCACTGATACGAAATAGCTGTGTGTGTATATATGTAGATATGTATGTATATGTATATATATGTTTATATATGTGTGTGTATGTATGTATGTGTGTATGTATTTATGTGTGTGTGTATATGTATGTGTATATATGTAGATATATATGTATATATATATGTGTATATGTATAGATATGTATATATATATATGTTTATGTGTGTTTGTGTAAATATATATATATATATGACAACAACACTCATCACTCACAACAGTGACAAAACAATTACATTGACAATCATGTTACGTTATTTTCAAAATGTTTCCTTTTCTTTTTCATTGCTTCTTTAACACACTACTTCTCCGCTGCGAAGCGCGGGTATTTTGCTAGTATTTTATAATCAGTAAAAGTCTTAGGAGCATACAACTTAAATTCTATAATTAAAAAAAAAACTGTTCCTGTGCCTTGATTTGGAATTGATCACAGGTTTTTACTGGTGCAAGCTCAAGTGTACTATGAATGTCCAAGAGTACTGAGTAACAGAATATCTAGCAGCTCTCTGCTTTACTACTGTTGTGCAAGCACTTTGAATGACTAAGGCAGAAGCTTATCAATGACTCCTAGTCATAAGGCCCACCCAAAAACTCAACCAGTTCACAGTCAGGTCAGCTCACTAAACACAAGGTCAAACTAGAGTTACCTAAGGATTCTCCAAAAACGACACAGTACCAAAGGAGTCCAGTCTTTATCTCAGGTCACTGGATAGCATCCATGTCTCACAACCATGTAGCAAGACAGGAAGCATCAGGGCTTGAATCTTTGTCCTTTCGCATAGATACTGGGTGCACCACACACCCCTTTCAAGTGACTTCATCGCCCACCATGCCCTTCCAATCCGTCTACTGACTACATAGGAAGAGTCACCAGAGACGTGAATGTTATAAATATATATCAAATTAATATTCAGTTATCAATCTCTATCCATCCATCCATTATCCATTATCCAACCCGCTATATCCTAACTACTGGGTCACGGGTTCTGCCGGAGCCAATCCCAGCCAACACAGGGTGCAAGGCAGGAAACAAACCCCGGGCAGGGCGCCAGCCCACTGCAGGGCACACACACACACCCACCCACACACCAAGCACACACTAGGGACAATTTTAAATCGCCAATGCACCAAACTTGCATGCCTTTGGACTGTGGGAGGAAAAAGGAGCACCCGGAGGAAACCCATGCAGACACGGGGAGAACATGCAAACTCCACACAGGGAGGACCCAGGAAGACAATTGACTGTGAAAATAAAACTGATCATAATTTAGTAACGTGGTCCAGAATTGTTTCTGTTGCCCAAGGCTGCCTGGATGGACCTACAAAACAATATGCATCGAATTATACAAGTTTGAAAAATGAATGAACCAATGTAAAATGAAGTATTGGTAAATTTTTAAAACTGTTATCCTACAAACAGAAGGGTAAGTAGTTAAACATCAACTAGACTGACATATAAATATGCTTATGTTACACCTAAAACCTAGAAGGCACAAATTCTAATATCTTGCATAACTCATGTCCGGACTCTTATGACACAACTTATTTTTTTCAATCTGTATCACAATCAAGTGAATGTGCTAGACATGGAAATAAGAGATACAGAAGATGAAGAAGAGGAGATGCACACATCTGAATTTAAATGTGTGTCAAATGTGTGACCAGGTAGGCACTAAATATTACTAAATACACTATTGTCATGCTGGATCACCCTCAGGGAATTGTGCCACACATTTGGGAATCCATGAGCAACCACTTGTTTAATACAAAGTCACACCAGCGGTACCCAAGGATTCTCCAAAGAGACACAATACCAAAGGAGTCCAGTCTTCGTCTCACGTCACTGGATGGTGTCCATGTCTCAAACTCATATAGCAAAACAGGAAGCACCAGGACCAGGTCTAAAGACTTGGACCTTCGTCTTTTTGCAAAGATAGTGGGAACACCACACACTCCTTTCCAGCGACCTCATCACCCACCATGCCCTCCCAATCTGTCTATTGACTTTGTAGGAAGAGTCACCAGAAACGTGAATGTCACTGCCGAGGAAAGTAAACCCCTGTACGAGGTCGACATTTTCTCTGCAGACAGACACACTGCCGATGGCTGGGCCCAAGAGGTCATTAAAGGCCTTCGCAAGCTAAGACACTGTGACTCCACGCTCAGTCTCTCAGGAGCCTTTATCAGAGCCTTCATTGACTCTGTGAAGATCACAGCATCATCGGCAGAGTCAAGACCAGTGAATGTTTCACAGTCTATAACAAAAATAACAAATTACCATTTTAGTCACTGTGCCTTTAGTGACGAAAGTCTTTAAAGTAATTAGATAGATCCAAAAAATGGTGGATAGGTCAATATATTTATTACACACAACACAAGCAACAGAGAAGTGAT
This sequence comes from Polypterus senegalus, assembly GCF_016835505.1. Lineage (NCBI taxonomy): Eukaryota > Metazoa > Chordata > Cladistia > Polypteriformes > Polypteridae > Polypterus > Polypterus senegalus. The sequence continues at coordinate 51,362,901 of NC_053157.1, forward strand.
GTGCACTAAAATAGAAACTAGAAGTATTGCAAGCAGTTGTTCCTCCTGTTTTCTAGGGCAAAGCAAAGTTGCAGAGACAAAGAGAATATCAACTTATACAGAAACTGCCAATAAACTTCAGCTTTTTATATTTTCCTCTATATATTACATAGTCTTAAAAGAATTCTCATACAACATGACAGTGTCATGGATGGCCCTTGCCTGGCTGGGACGCCTCTTCCTTGGACGGGACCGTGGGAGCAAGTGTGGACAGAGCATTACGTCCCCCAGAATGCTGGATGGCAGCCTCCCTGGGTGGCAGTGGTGCCTCGGACTCCTGCAGGGCTTCATGGGAGATGGAGTTGGATACAGCCATGTTGGGATCTGGGGGCGCCGCCAGGGGGTGCTGCAGCTGCTCCAGAGCCCATGTGGACGGTTCTTCCCTCACACCTGGAAGTGTTGCCGGATGTGGGGCAACAAGCACCTGGAGCACTTCCGGGTGTCGTATATAAGGGGCCAACAGAGACTACTCAGTGACCCAGAGTCAGGAGGAGGGAGATGAAGCTTGCCGAGGAGGAGTGGAGGAGAAAGAAAAGAGATGGGAGAACAGAAAAAGCATTGTGTTTGTGGTTTGTGACTGTGTTGTGGCTTATGGGAATGGGGAAGATGTTTCCCCCAGTGAAGAAACAAAATAAAAAAGCTTGTGCTTTTATCAGTGTGCCTCCTGCTATTGTCTTGGTCAGGTTTGGGTGGCTGCTACACCCCCTAGAGTTGTCACAACAGCATTAACAAAGGTAACAGAATTTAGTGAGTAAACACACTGAAAGGTTTCATTTGAGCTGTACACATACAGAAGGAAAGAAGAAACAAAACACTCGTGGACCAATATTCTCTCTTTCATTACTGAAATAAAAACATTCAAGTAAGAGTAATAAGAAAACAAAGCAGTGCAGTACCAAAAAAACAGAAAAACAGTAACAGCTGTGAATATTAGTAACAGTCCTTCAGCATTATGACTGACTGTTGTTGCCATCACTGACTGAAACCCTGTGGAGCCACTTGACCTTCTGAATCTCCAGTTGGTGTTATCCCAGTCATGTAGAAGGGCCTAATATAAGTGCTAGCCATTGTTATGCAAAGGGTCATGACTCTAAATATTGTAATCCACAGTATCCCAAGGGTGCTCTGTGGAGTTACAAGTAGGTCAGCCAAGGCAGTGCCTGCATCCCAGCAGCATTCATTTCTCAGGCCAGCTGAAGTCACAACAGCTACAGTATGTGTGGCTTGGAATTATCCTGCACTGTCGCCAGACATCCGGGAGGTGTGAGCTGATGGCCTGTAGCAGGTTGTCTTGCTGTAAGGCCAGCAGCATGGAGCCCATCCCTCAGTTGTTCTGTCACTGAAGTAGGCTTTGTGTCTGCTGGCAGTTTCAGCAGCAGTATGGGTGGCAGATATTTTGCTGACTGCACATGGTAGCAATAGTTGTAATTAGAAATGAAATTCAGAAGATAAATCAAGTTCAAAAAGAAAGCTAAGGTCAAAACCAGGTAGTTAGGAACGTTTATAAAAAAGCACATAATGTGTAATAAGGAATGTAGCAAAAGAGTGAAAAGCAGGAATAGTGCAATGGAGCCAAAACAAAATCCATAAATCATAATCAGGGACAGAAGAAAGGGCTTTAAAAAAATAAAAATCACACAAATGGAATGCTTAGTCTTTCTTTGAATATGAACAAACTTGGACAAAGCAAGAAGTGTCTGATACTAACTTTAATACGCGACACATATTTTCAGTTGATCCAACTCAGCAACAGCAACTAACTGGCAATGAAAATGACGAAGATCACAAAATAGCGATGCCCACAACAAAAAAAAAATGGTGCAGTGGGAAAGTGATATTAATTTTTAACATAATGAATAAAACATTTACTCCAAAAATAAATATACCGTATATACTCGCATTTAAGTTATCCCACATCCCGTTACAAAGTCAGGGCTTTATTTTATCATATAATTTCTGGTATTTTATAATGTCGGTCGTATAAGTCAAATGCGGAAAACTCACGCTATTGGTCCAAGTGATTATGATACGCTAAAGCCCACCTGACAGAGAAACCATGGAGCACACGGCCTTTTTTTTTTTCTATGTATTGTGCCTACGTGACCACGCGGTGATACCCGCACTATTCAGAAGCGACGTTTGCACTGTTTTGTGTTTTTTGTTTCTCACACCCTCATACACCTTTATCGTAAGAGCATCCCTTATCTACAATGGAGCATTCCACCAGAAGAAAATATGAAGCTGATTTTAAAGTGGCAAAAGCAATTGGCAACTGTGCTGCTGCAACACAATTCGCTGTGTCTGAGAAACTGGTGCCAGATTTCAGGAAGCAAGAAGATGTAAAAAAATATATATATAACTATCGTATTTTTGAACGAATGTAAGTCGGGGTCTGATTTTATGATCGATTTTTTGGGTTTCAAGACCTGACTTATAAGCAAGTATACAGTATACGGTAATGACAAGATTCCTTGACCTCTAAAGTTCCCAAAACAACGTATCAAATACTTATAGGGGCTAAGGAAAAGACTATAAAAATTAAAAAGAAAAGCCAGATTATAACATATCTGAAACAATCTCTCTGATGAACCAATCTGATGTGTCAGTCCTGTTGTAGAGTGGTCACTTAAGGGTGATCAGATGACCATTTGTTCTGCCAAACTGCTGAAAGTGTGCCTGAGTCAGGACATAGTTGAGTGGCTTAATCCATAGTGCTTGTCAATAATGGCACATGATGTTAATGTCTGCAGCATGCCAGTGGCCCACTCCCTTGTTTCTGGTAACATTTGCGGTATCATAGAATGCACAAAAAAACTGAATAAGTGTGGCCTTTGTCTAGCTGTGACGTGAACTTTGGATTAAATCCTTTATAAAGATGACCCGATCAGACATTGTTCCACCTGCACCACTTTGCATTAACATGCTTTTGTCAATTTGACTAACTGCAACACCTCACTGCTAAACTGTATAGTTTTGTCATTATACAGGTTTTCGCTATCAGTACTTGATGCATTTTTAATAAAGGTAGTATACTCGTAAGAAAAAGTATAATGTGCATTCTTAGTTATCCATCTTCTAAGTATTAAAATTGTTAGCCATCATTTAATACAAAGGGCTTTCAGAGAGTATTCAAACCCCTTCACTTTTTTTGACATTTTGTTATGTTGCAGCCTTATATTAAAACCATTTAAATTCATCACACAACACTCAATAACCCAGAATGACAAAGCAAAGGCAGGATTTTAGGAATTTTTATAAATGTATTAAAAATAATGTGCACCTATGTGTAATTCAATTGATTATTCACGATTAAGAAAGGCACACACCGGTCTATATAAAGTCTCACATGAAGTCAAAGGAATTGACTGAAGAGCTAAGAGACAAGATTATGTTGAGGTTCATATCTGGAATAGGCTACAAAATACATGCAGCATATGCATAATTCTGAAACAGAAGAAGTCTGGAACAACCACAACATTTCCTGGAGCTGGCTATCCAACCAAACTGAGCAAATAAGGAATAAGGGACTTGGTAAAGAGAGGTGACTAAGATCTCAATGATCAATCTAAGGTGAACTCCAAATAATCTTTGTTGAAATAGGAGAAACTTCCAGAAGGACAACACTGCACCACAGCAACACTCCACTAATCTGGGCTTTATGGAAGAGCGGTGAGACGACACATGAAAAGGCCCTTGGAGTTTGCAAATAGGCACCTTTAGGACTCTCAGATTATAAGAAACAAGATTTCCTTGTCTGATGAAACTAAGACTGAGATGCTTGTAATTAATTCCAAGCATCACGTCTGGAGGAAACCAGGCACCACTCATCCCCTGCACAATACCATTCCAAAGGTGAAACACTATGGTGGCAGCATCATGCCATAGGGATGTTTTTAACAGCAGAAATTGGAAAACTAGTCAGGATTGACAGAAAGCCGAGCGTAACAAAACAAAGAGATATTCTGAATGAAAACCTGCTCCACAGCAAACAGGACCTTAGAATGGATCGAAGATTCACCAATGGGACAATAACCCTCAGCACAAACCAGCGTCAACACAGGAATGGCTTAGGGTTAACTATGTGAATGTTTTTGAGTGGCCCAGCCAGAACAGCCTTGAACCCAACTGAAGATCTCTGAAGAGACCTGAAAATAACCATCCACTGATGGTCTTCATCCAACCTGAAAAAGCTTGAGAGGGTCTATATGGATTGAAGGCAGTATCCCAGATGACCATCATCATCAAATACTTTCACGTGAAATCTGAGAGCCATAAACACTAATTTAGATCATTTATGTTAGGTAGAATGTCCAGTGGGGCGTGGACGGCCCCTTGGCCTTGGAACCCCTGCAGATTTTGATTTTTTTTCTCCGGCCCATTTGAAGTTTTTTTTTTATTTTTTTATCCTTCTGGCCATCTGGCCTTACTTTATTCTTTGTTACTTAGCATTGCCTAATCTTTTTTGCTTTATATAAACTTCTCTTTCTTCATCTTTGAACTACACCATTTGTATGAAAATGTGATATATAAATAATGTTGTTGTTACAGAGAAGAATGACAGAAAATCCCTAAAGCTTGTTGTGTCATAAACAAAAAGACTCCAGGCTATGTTTAAACTCCAGTACTTAAATGAGTAAAGGGTCTGAATACTTATGCTGGGATGATAGTTCAGGATGTAATTTTTAATAAATTTGTAAAAATTTCTAAAATCCTGTTTTCGTTTTATCATTCTGGAGTACTGAGTATTGCTTGATGAGGAAAAAATAATTTTAAAGGATTTTAGCACAAGGCTAATAAAAAAACAACAAAATATGAAAAAGTGAAGAGGTCTTTCTGAAGGCACTGTATATAATAAGGAATTTTAATGTGTACATTATTGAACTAGATTTCAGATCAGTTTTTTTTCACGTTTTGAGATGGTATGGCTTCTTCATAAATACAAAATTGCGAATTTTTCTGTTTCTTTATACACTCACCTAAAGGATTATTAGGAACACCTGTTCAATTTCTCATTAATGCAAATATCTAATCAACCAATCACATGGCAGTTGCTTCAATGCATTTAAGGGTGTGGTCCTGGTCAAGACAATCTCCTGAACTCCAAACTGAATGTCAGAATGGGAAAGAAAGGTGATTTAAGCAATTTTGAGCGTGGCATGGTTGTTGGTGCCAGACGGGCCAGTCTGGGTATTTCACAATCTGCTCAGTTACTGGGATTTTCATGCACAACCATTTCTAGGGTTTACAAAGAATAGTGTGAAAAGGGAAAAACATCCAGTATGCGGCAGTCCTGTGGGCGAAAATGCCTTGTTGATGCTAGAGGTTAGAGGAGAATGGGCCAACTGATTCAAGCTGATAGAAGAGCAACTTTTACTGAAATAACCACTTGTTACAACTGAGGTATGCAGCAAAGCATTTGTGAAGCCACAACATGCACAACCTTGAGGCAGATGGGCTACAACAGCAGAAGACCCCACCGGCTACCACTCATCTCCACTACAAATAGAAAAAAGAGGCTACAATTTGCACAAGCTCACCAAAATTGGACAGTTGAAGACTGGAAAAATGTTGCCTGATGAGTCTCGATTTCTGCTGAGACATTCAAATGGTAGAGTCAGAATTTGGCGTAAACAGAATGAGAACATGGATCCATCATGCCTTGTTACCACTGTGCAGGCTGGTGGTGGTGGTGTAATGGTGTGGGGGATGTTTTCTTGGCACACTTTAGGCCTCTTAGTGCCAATTGGGCATCGTTTAAATGCCATGGGCTACCTGAGCATTGTTTCTGACCATGTCCATCCCTTCATGACCACCATGTACCCATTCTCTGAGGGCTACTTCCAGCAGGATAATGCACCATATCACAAAGTTGGAATCATTTCAAATTGGTTTCTTGAACATGACAATGAGATCACTGTACGAAAATGGCCCCCACACTCACCAGATCTCAACCCAATAGAGCATCTTTGGGATGTGGTGGAACGGGAGCTTCGTGCCCTGGATGTGCATCCCACAAATCTCCATCAACTGCAAGATGCTATCCTATCAATATGGGCCAACATTTCTAAAGAATGCTTTCAGCACCTTGTTGAATCAATGCCACGTAGAATTAAGGCAGTTCTGAAGGCGAAAGGGGGTCAAACACCGTATTAGTATGGTGTTCCTAATAATCCTTTAGGTAAGTGTAAATCAGATGGTATGGCAACAAAACGGTTATTGTTTCTATTTTACATCTCCCAAGTCATCAGTTAAAATCCCAGCCTGTGTACTTTCTCTATTAAGTCTGCATGTTTAATCCACACACACATGCCAAAGATGTAGTGGTTATTCATTTTCCAGCGTTAGAAAGTGCGAATGTGTGAGTCGGTGTGTCCTGCTATGGACCGGTGTCCACTACAGCACAGACAGCTTCACTCCTCTTCAACCTTGTTTTGAAATAAACAGGGCTAGAAGCTTAGTTGAAGGATGTGCAGTGTAGGCCCTGCTTTGTATATACAGTGGAAACCTCTGGGCTTATTTCCTTCTGTGCTGTAACTCTGCATGTACATTATCTGAATTCCACAGTTTCATTAACTTTTCTATGAAGGGTGATTGATTAAAGATTCTCACGACTATTTTTCCACCTGGAAAATTTTAGAGAGGAAGTGATTTTGTAAATAAGAATGGGAAACAAAGTGTGCAATTGTGCAAAACTTGTAGATGACTATATGACTAAAGCACTCAATCTGTAGGTGTCTTTTCTGAATATGGCTTCAAAATAAAGAAAATACTTTTTAAAGTCTCTGCATATCTTGTTTTTCCCCAGGTGCCCTAGTTTCCTTCCTCATCCCATGGACATGTAGGTTAGGTTGGTTTGAGTCTCCACAGTGCAAATAAGTGTGCGGGTGTGCTTGTGTGTCCTACAGTGGATTGATATCACATCCAGGGCTGGGTCCTGCCTTGTGCCCCAAGAAGATAGAATGGCCAATAGCTCTTTATGATGCTACAGTAAATTGAACTGAATGCTGGGAAAATTAACATATCTAACATATCTCTAACATGTAAGTATTCATTCAATGTGTATTACAAACAGCAGCATGCTTTAACACAGAGAAAGGACTAAACATTTTAGTTACTAAGCTACATGAAGCAGATCAAAAAGATTTCAAAACACTTCAGGATGGAAATAAATATTAAAAAAGACAATAGACACTTGATGATGATGATGATATATACAGGGTCTCTTAAAAAAAAAATATTTAGAACAAAGCAACAATAAACAGTATTCTACTGCATTCATTGATTTTACACATTTAAAAAAATATTGTACAGTATATAATTTGGTTGACGGATGTTATATACTCTAAAAATTAACAATTAAAGTGAAAGCATTTTGACATGAATTCAGCCAAAATAGCTGCTGATGTAACTTACAGCAGGTTAAGAGCGTATTCAGACCCCTTACTTTATGTACACTTTATTATGTTGTACATTTAATTATATGAAAAAATTGCCATTTCTGCCTATCAATTTACACTCATAACCCAATGTTTTCAGAAAGGTTTGAATTTTTTTAAATTAAAAATTCAAATATCTCATTCATATTCCAACCTCTAATTCAGTATTTTGTACTGTAGAAGCATCTTTGGCAGCAATTGCAGTTTTGAATCTTCTTAGATAGATAGATAGATAGATAGATAGATAGATAGATAGATAGATAGATAGATAGATAGATAGATAGATAGATAGATAGATAGATAGATAGATAGATAGATAGATAGACTGTATCACCAGCACTTGCATCAGATTTGTGTTTCAGAGACATTCTTGAAGGGTGAAGACAAAAGGTTAAGATTTGCTCTTCTGCACAGCACTGTACATGCTATTACAGCAGGAAGGCACCCGTCATCAACACGTCTGATGGACTGACAAGAGACAACTTCCTGCTATGTGCGTAACAGTACAAGTAGGCTTGCTATTGAGAATGACTGGGGGCAGCGGGGGGGAGGGTTCATCACTAGCCCACCACACAGTCACCTCCACTAGAGTATGCTGCCTGCAGCGTCTGCCCAACGAGAACAAACATGGCACGGCCAAAGGCAGGTAGTGAATCGCCCTCATCCAACAGGCAGCCATCCGAGGCACACTACAATGCTACCCCCTGCCGCCCCGTTCACCTTCAATGACCTCCGTTCAGCCACAACCGGGTCACCACTTGCAGCATTACCAGCCACCCACCGAGAACGAACAAGGCAGCCGTGTGTGCTGGGCGGGCAGTGAAACGCCCCCCACTCCTCTCCATCCAGCCTGTGTCCAGTCAGAAGCAGTAGCTGCGGCGGCGTAGTGGGCGGGCAGCGAACCATCGTCATGCACACAAGAGATAGCTGTGGCCCCGGTGACTATGGACCACGTGTCACCACTTGCCGCCCAGAGCCGCCTGAGGGACACTACACTGCACGAGCAGCGAAATTGCCCCCATCCAGCATACGTTTGCAGTGTGCAAAGATGATGGAGCGGCAGCTACTGAGGCGAATGCGTCGCAGCTGCAGCCCCGTTCATAAGTCATAGGTTGGATGTCCGTAACCTGGGGACTACCTGTATACACATATATATATATACCCACCAGGAAAATTAAAAAGAAAGACAATTTCTGAGGTGGCAGTCCCCATCAAAGTGAGACATTATGCAGAGATACTGCTGTTGCTATAAAGGAGCCCCAGTTGCTTTTCATGACGCACTGAGTGATTTGTTGGCTAATAGTACTCAGTGTGTCAGAGAGAGGATGTGCAGCACTGTTCATAATGGCATACCGTTTTGTTTTCATTCTCTCCTTCACTACTACTAAATGGTGTGACTCAAACCACTTACACTTGAACACCAGCAAGACCAAGGAACTGGTGGTGGATTTTAGGAGGCCCAGGCCCCTCATGGACCCCGTGATCATCAGAGGAGGGTGCAAACCTACAAATACCTGGGAGTGCAGCTGGATGACAAATTGGACTGGACTGCCAATACTGATGCTCTGTGTAAGAAAGGTCAGAGCCGACTATACTTCCTTAGAAGGTTGGTGTCCTTCAACATCTGCAATAAGATGCTGCAGATGTTCTACCAGACAGTTGTGGCGAGTGCCCTCTTCTATGCGGTGGTGTGCTGGGGAGGCAGCATAAAGATCAAGGACGCCTCACACCTGGACAAACATGTTAGGAAGGCAGGCTCTATTGTAGGAATGAAGCTGGACAGTTTAATATCTGTGGCAGAGCGACGGGTGCTAAGCAAGCTCCTGTCAATCATGGAGAATCCACTGCATCCACTGAGCCGTGTCATCTTCGTGTCCTGCTCCACTGACAGACTGAGGAGATCGTTCCTCCCCCACACTATGCGACTCTTCAATTCCACCCGGGGGGGAAAATGCTAAAATTATTCAAAGTTATTGTTTGTTTTTACATGTATTTTTTATTACTCTTTAACATTGTTTTTTGTATCAGTATACTGCTGCTGGATTATGTGAATTTCCCCTTGGGATTAATAAAGTATCTATCTATCTATCTATCTATCTATCTACAACCTCCAGAGCGTTCAGAGTGTGTCCCATAACTGAGCTTGCCCTTTTAATTAGTTTGTTACTTCAGTGGGTCTCTCATGAAATGATATTAACAGCCCAGCACACCACAGCATTGACAATCGCCCTGGCCATTGCAGAGTTATAAAAGATGATAAGGACGTAATTTCCCACATTAAAGTCTCCTAAGGAAAAATGAGACCACTCTGCCTTCTCTTATATAGTTCCTCTGCGTTCTAAATCATTAATGTGGACCCCCAATTACTTGTAGATGTGGACCAACTCTACACCCACTCCTTGAATAGTGTCCAGAAATAGGGGATCTTTTGTGTGGCAAAAGTCAATAACCAGTTCCCTGCTTTTGCTGATGTTAAGTATGGGCCATATTTAAAGGATGAGGAAGACATTTTTTATCTTTTTTTTCCATTAAACCATTAGCACCTCAATATACTGTACACCCTGCTGATAAAACACTGTCATTTCTGTCTAAAAGGCTGGGGGTTCCCCTTTTAGGCCTGAAGCTGTTTACTTCCCATGTGCACTTGTTTCCTCTCTATGTTTTTACTTCTATTCATAATGAAAAGAAACACACACACACATGCAGAAGGAAATACAAATAAAACCACAAGAGATTAAAAATGTATACATGACTTGCTTGGCAGTGTGTATCAAGGACTCATAAATGCCAAAAAAGGCAAACAAAACCAACAGACTTATACAGTAAAACAGGTTATATTATGTTTAGAGCCTTTTAAGTGAAATAAGGTGAAATGCTGTAAATAGCAGGTAAACCAAATACATACAATGCAGCTTGTTTTTTTATGGCACTCTTCACTGAGTGCTGACACAGAGCGTTGTGAACAATTAGTTAAAATACAAATACAGTAAAACCTTGGATTGTGAGTAACTTGGTCTGCGAGTGTTTTGCAAGATGAGCTGAAATTTTTAATAAATTTTAACTTGATAAACAAGCAAGGTTTTGCAATACGAGTAGAACATATACGCTTTCTCTGCCGAGCGTCACGTGATCACAACTGAGCCAATGGTTCTTCTCTCTCTCTCTCGCTGTGGGATTGTGGGTAATCGTGTGTGTGTTATAATATGTGAGTCCCAGTCTTGCACCCCAAAACACAAAGCTGAGTCTCAGTACTTTAGCAACACCAGCTTTATTCAGCTTGAAACAGGAACAGCACAGTTATTTATTGTAGCGGGATCTGCCACTCTCCTATACACAGACACAGCAGTCAGGCACAGTCATGGCCAGGTTAGTGACCAAGTAATACTGTGCCCTGGGCATTTATAATGTTCCTTGTATCACCCATCAACGGCAGGCGCTTATAGCATGTCTGCAAACTTTTTGGATTCACTTTTACAGCGATGTGCTACAGTGCTGGGAGCCTGCAGTTGCTTCGGGATGCTCTTCTGCGTGTCGTCCCATTGGTTGGAATCCCAAAAGAGTTTAGAAACCTTACAGTGTGTAAAGCATTTTTTTATTTTGTGTCCCAAGTGTAGTGACTCTTCAGGTAAAAACAACTGTCATTGGATAGGTTCCTTGTTAAAGTCGCAAAATAGAAGACGATTCCAGTGAGCCAACAGATAGAAGGGATTCCGTTAGTTAGGGTGAAAGTCGTCCTACACAATAACCCTTCTCCTCCTCCTCTCACACCAGCCACAATTCATTTCAAAGGTAAAGTGCCGGTTAAATTGTTTTATGTATTTTTACTTTATATTTAGTATTAATCATTTTTATATGAATAGTTTTGGGTTGTGGAACGAATCATCTGAGTTTCCATTATTTCTTATGGGGAAATTTGCTTTAATATACGAGTGCTTTGGATTACAAGTACGTTTCCAGAACGAATTATGCTCGCAATCCAAGGTTCCTGTGTACTGATTATACAAATACTAAACACAGAGCCTGCGGTGGGCTGGCGCCCTGCCCAGGGTTTGTTTCCTGCCTTGTGCCCTGTGTTGGCTGGGATTGGCTCCAGCAGACCCCCGTGAAACTGTAGTTAGGATATAGCGGGTTGGATAATGGATGGACGGATGGATAAACACAGAGCTGGTACACATATAAATGCAGATTTGTAGAGTAGAAACTGATTAAACATAGATGGAAACTAATAATTATCTGTTTAATTAATTGACTGATGAACTATCACCAGTTGAGATTAAAATTATAAAAGAGAAAGTCAAAAATAAAGTCAGTCCTGAAGACGTCAGAGAGACGAGATTGTGTTGGTTTGGACATGTGCAGAGGAGAGATACTGGGTATATTGGGAAAAGGATGCTAAGGATAGAGCTGCCAGGAAAGAGGAAAAGAGGAAGGCCTAAGAGAAGGTTTATGGCTGTGGTGAGAGAGAACATGCAGGTGATGGGTGTAGCAGAACAAGATGCAGAGGACTAAAAGATATGGAAGAAGATGATCCGTTGTGGCAACCCCGAAGAGGAGCAGCCGAAAGAAGAAGTAGCAGTGCATGGAGCAGCACACTGGGGATGAAGAGGTGGCATTCCATCTTCACTGATAACTCTCTAAAGGCCAGACTGCTAACAGATATGTAAGATGGCACCAGTGCTTGTTGTCAACCAATCAGCACAATTAATTGCTCAAGCCTCACCCACGATAGTTCTTAGTTAAATGAAAAGTACATACCATGGAGTAGGAGCTACTGTAAAAAAGAAAAAGTACCAGGAACTACAAATGGCCCAAGTTCCTGCAAAGGGAATGCTACAAAAGTTCTTGCAGTGGTAGAGAGCTTTATGGTTCTCTGTGTGAAGAAAAACTTACTAACATTTGTGTGAAATTTGCCTTTAACAAGTCTCCACCTATGCTCATGCAATCTTGCTGTAGGAAACAATTTAAATTGCCATCCAGGATTCACTCCAGTAATTGTTTCATAAATTTAGGAATATTGCTCATGTCACCTCTTACTTTACAACTGCTTTAAATTAAAGTCATTCAATTTCTTCAGCCTGACCTCTTAAATCATATCTTGCAGTTCTGGAATCAGCCTGGTTGCTTTTCTCTGGACTGTTTCTATGGCTCTTGCATCAGTTTTTTGTGGCATGAAAACCAAAACTCCTGACATGCTTATCCACAAGCTATGGAATGTATAAACTCGATATCTTCACCTTAAGAGTAACCTAAAACAATTGCATAAATATGTACAAATACATTCATGTTAAATTGGTTATAGGCTGTTGGAAAATGATAATTCCTCATGTGTTTTATGTATATACATGTGTATATTTTAGTTGAATGCACTTTGTTCATGAAGGAGAACAGGCAAACTCTACACATGCAGTGACTAAGGGATTTCACTGCTCAACCTATTATACAGTAAATTCAAGACATTTAATAATGATTGTTGGATCAGAATAGATTTTAAACTTACTACTGCCATTTCTACACTAATCTATCAAATCATAATGCTCAATGTGTGTGTGTGTGTGTGTGTGTGTGTGTGTGTGTGTATGTGTGTGTGTGTGTGTGTGTGTTCTTCATATATTTCCAGACCACTGGCCCAATCTCAATAAAATTTTGCACCCATACCCTGGGACACAAAGAAGTCTATTGTTCAAGAAAGAGATAATAGACTACCATGGAACTTAAAAAAATGTTGACCCTGAGGGACATTTAGGGGGGGAGACTGCCATTTTGTTACAGTGAGTTTTTAAGGATGATGACTTTTCCTGGATTTTCAGCCAGCACAAGGCCTGATTGGGAAAGCATCCGTCATCACAGGACGAGCTCTGGAAGCTGTCATAGAAAAGAGGATAATAGCAAAATTGGATGCCATCATGAAATATCTCCTCCATCCCCTCCAGGAGGTGCTCTCTTGGAACACATTTAGCCACAGGCTCATTCCACCACACTGTGCTAAGGAAATGATTCTGAGGGTCTTTTCTGCTTAGGGCTATCAGGCAATTCAGTGATTCCTCCGGGGCACTTAAGTTTATTTTTAAATACCATTTTGAAACAATTATTTATTTCAGGTGCTATATAAATATAATGTATTATTATTATTTTACATATTGATTAATTGATTGGCTGTATTATTTGTCCTGTGAGTCTGTATCCTTGTTTTTATGTTTCTGCTCTGTGTGCATGTGAAGTTCCCCTTAGGATTAATAATGTTTATCTAATGTAATCTAACAAAAAGTAAGAATTTCACTGTACTCTCTACATGTTACAATACTAACAATATACAGTAAAAGTTGCCACGCTTTCCACTTTAGGATTTGGTACTTTGTTATAAATTCCTATCATCTTTTTCCTAAGAAGTACTTTGAACACTTACATTAGGTCCTTACATAACCTTCTCCGTTCAGGCCTAAATAAATTTAATTCCCTGAAACTGGCAGAGTGTGCCATGCCGTTTAGTCCAAAGATATGCTCAGTTGCTCTTTTCTGAACAGCTTCTACAACTGACATGTCTTTTTGTAACCTGGTGTGGTTTGACTAGCAAATTGAATAGTCTGTGCAGGATGTTTTTGATTTATATTCAGCATCTTTTACAATATAACCTAACAATGTACCCTTACATTTAACATAATACACTGCAAGACAGCTACACATTTAAAAATCAACAATTACAATATGTCCAATATGTACTAAACTGATTAATAAATAAAAAAGAAATTTTAATTTTGCAGATGTACCCTACAAAAATGTCTTTTGAATTAAAATGGATACTGCTAGTTGAGGGAGGGCAGTCTAGGCCAATTATTAAATTGCAGCATATTTTCTGTTAAAGGTCAGGTCAGGTTGGGGAGCATGCACTGGTACAGCGTGTTGTTGCACCCACCACACCACGAAACCGCTCAGGATCCTGGTTGGCAACCCCCCAGGCAGACAGGTAGTCCAGTCCCACCCTCCAGAAATGACCATCTATCTGCTGCAGCTAGGTGTTCCATGGGCGTCTCCTTGGTCTGGTCTGGCCACTCGGGTCCCCAACAATGAGGATCCTGCGAGCCGGTTCACCCTTGGGGAATTGCAACACATGGCCTTAGGTAACTGATGCTCCCTCACAATGCAGGCAATGTGCCTCATTCGGGACTTTGTAAGCAACTGCTCATTCGACACAAAGTCAAACCAGCGGTATCCAAGGATTCTCCAAAAACACACAGTACTTTGTCTCAGGTCACTGGATGTTGTCCATTTCTCACAACCATGTAGCAAAATAGACTCGACCCTTCGTCTTGTCGCATAGATATCAGGAGTGCCACACGTCCCATTCCAGCGACCTCATGATCCCCCATGCTCTGCCAATGTGTATACTGACTTCATAGGAATAGTCACCAGAGACATGAATGTTATAAATGTACCTCAAATAAATATTCAGTTCTCAATCTTTATCTTTTTTATATTGTGGGTAAAAATACAACTGATCATAATTTAGTAATCTGGTCCAGAGTTGGTTCTGCTGCCCAATGCTGCCTGGATGGACCTACAAACAATAGGCATCGAAATTATACAAGTTTGAAAAATGAACAAATCCATGTAAAATGAAGTAGTGCTACTGCATAATCTACTTTATTATCATATATAATTATGAAAAAGAGTTGTCTTTGCTTATATTTTACTTTTCTTCCACACTTTTTTAAGCAATTTAAGTAGGACAAGGTGGCCCTTATGCCTTCTGCACTAGAAGTAGAAAGTAAAGTAGGTGTTCTGTAAATTTTTAAAACTGTTACCCTACAAACGGAAGGGTAAGTATTTAAACATCAACTAGACTGACATATACAGTAACTATGCTTATGTTACTCCTAAAACCCAGAAGGCACAAATTCTAATGTCTTGCATAACTCATTTACGGAACTCTTATGACACAACTTGCTTTTTTCAATCTGTATCACAATCAATTGAATGTGCCAGACAATAAAATAAGAGATACAGAGGAAGGAGAAAAAGAAGAAGAAGAGGAGATGCACACAGTAAATGCTGAATGTGTGTCAAATGTGTGACCAGGAAGACGCAAAGTTTCAAAATACACTATTGTCACGCATGTGCATCCAAGGGACACTTCAAGTTCCTCATCCCAGGTGTGTAATATCCCGCCATGGTGAGAAGGGGGTGCTGCTATTAACAGATTTGCCTCCTTTCTTTTCCTCACCCCAGAGAAGATGTCCCCTGAGGGTAACTGATCAGGTCTTTTCTGGGGACCACTATAAAAGGGAGATTAGATAGATAGATAGATAGATAGATAGATAGATAGATAGATAGATAGATAGATAGATAGATAGATACTTTATTAATCCCAAGGGGAAATTCACATAATCCAGCAGCAGTATACTGATACAAAGAAACAATATTAAATTAAATAGTAATAAAAATGAAAAAAAAAATGAAAATAAAATTAATGTTCGCATTTACTCCCCCGGGTGGAATTGAAGAGTCGCATAGTGTGGGGGAGGAACGATCTCCTCAGTCTGTCAGTGGAGCAGGACAGTGACAAAAATTTTCCTGAATGTTGGCATCTCATTTGGATCCGAACCTTAGAAAAGGATGAAGCTTCCCAGGGTTATGACACTGAAGAGAACCTTCGCTAACCTTAGCCCCACAG
The DNA here is from genome assembly GCF_016835505.1 of Polypterus senegalus. Taxonomy (NCBI): domain Eukaryota; kingdom Metazoa; phylum Chordata; class Cladistia; order Polypteriformes; family Polypteridae; genus Polypterus; species Polypterus senegalus. The sequence continues at coordinate 51,379,044 of NC_053157.1, forward strand.
GCGATTTATGTTTATTTTAGAACCATCGAGCACCCCAATACTTTTTAAGAGCACCGAGTGTTCCCTCAACCCATCCACAACAATATATTAGAATGCTGCATCTCTTATACTTCCTTTAAAAAAATATTTAAAGGCAAAAAAAAATACTAGAAATATGAGCAAATTTGTTTGAGAACTATATATTGTAAGATTAAATATTAATGCTTATACTACTGTATTTAAAGCCTCCAAAATTATCAACCTTAATAAATGGACGAGTGTCTGCGTGTCTGTGTGTCTGTCTGATTGCTATGTCTGTTATATGATACTTGTTGTTGGGTTCATAAAAGCAGTGCTAATGTTTGTGATGTGCCCTCTGTTGGAAAGAAAGATGCAATGCATTGATTATTAGATGTACTGATTTTCAATCCATTCGAATGAAAACTGCAATGCATTTTATTACTACATGCTTTACAAAATACATTGCAATAGATGGTGAACTGCAAATGTTAATTGCTGAATACGCTGATGTCTACATTGATTACACAGATTTGAACTCATCCTAACCGAGTAGCACAGCTACTACTTACATAAACAATAACTTTTTATTTACATTTCTCACTGTATAGAGACAAGTGACATTAAAAAAATGCAGTTTATAATTTATAAACAATTTTTATTCATTGGTCATTATATTAATCAGGGTGGCCTCACAATTAAGACACTGGGGTTTATGTCCCAGTTGCTCCCTGCGTGGAGTTTACATGTTCTTTCCATGTCCATGTGGCTTTTCCTCCAGGAGCTCCAGTTTTCTCCCACAGTCCAAAGACATGCAGGTTAGATGGATTGACACTAAATTTGTCCATTTTTTTGTGTGCGTGTGTGTGTGTGTGTTTGAATGCGAGTCTGTTCACCCTACAATGGTAAAAAATCACTTCAGACCGCTAAAGGAAACATGGCTCAGGAAAGGAACACTCTTAATTTTCTTTTCACTTTTTCAACAGTTACCATAAGTATATAGGGAAAGTATTACAACGTGGGAGAATTTAAACAGATTTACACTCTTTAGACATCCCTGAGTGTGATGTCACCACGTTCAGAGTAATATCTATCTGTTTGGATGAATGTCTAAGGACACAGTGATACTAATTACTCAGTCGGAATGAAACATAGCACAATTAATACCACAGCAATCTGCTAATGTCTACTCATATTGAAGAAAATTGCTCTAGTAACATTTGCTCAGAAATAATAACTGTGCAATTATTTCACACATTTGTGCCCAAGCCACACAACAATTAGGGAAAAAGAAAATCACATTTTTGTCAATTAGATATTCCCCTGTCATTGTACATAACAAAAAGTTTGCCCAACAATATTTTACTACTAAAATCGCAACATTACATAGGGTTTTAATTTTTTTTTACAGTTTGCTTTTTTAAGGGCACCTACTGACAATAAGCATAAAGAAGATACAAGTGCAAGTAACAATAAATTAAAACAAAAGAGCCGCTCTGCCAGTGTAACTTTTTTTAGGAAGCAATTAAACAATGAAGGTATAATTGCACACATTCAACGATAATCAAAGTCACTCAAACACTGCTCAGGGTGAATCATTAGAGTTTTCAGTGTTATTTGTTACAACGTGAATAAATTGAATAGGCATGTCTGAATCTAGTTTAAAAAGTTTATTTTTTAATGGTATCCAGGCACATCTATTCATTTTTGTTGCCTAAAAAAAAAGAAAAAATAATGCGGTTATGAAACCTTATGTTTCATTCTCATTTTTTCTTAAATATTTATCAAAGATCAATCACCAATCTTTAAAAGAAATATTTTTAGAAGTCAGATAACCTAATACTAAATAAGAATATTTTATATTATATGTGTTAACTGTTAATTTGTGACAGACGGATATCAGCAAGAGTGAAAGGGAAGGTCTACAGGACGGTAGTGAGACCAGCTATGTTATATGGGTTGGAGACGGTGGCACTGACCAGAAAGCAGGAGACAGAGCTGGAGGTGGCAGAGTTAAAGATACTCAGATTTGCATTGGGTTTGAGGAGGATGGATAGAATTAGAAATGAGGACATCAGAGGGTCAGGTCAGGTTGGACGGTTGGGAGACAACGTCAGAGAGACGAGATTGCGTTGGTTTGGACATGTGCAGAGGAGAGATGCTGAGTATATTGGGAGAAGGATGCTAAGGATAGAGCTGCCAGGAAAGAGGAAAAGAGGAAGACCTAAGTTTAGGTTTATGGCTGTGGTGAGAGAGGACATGCAGGTGATGGGTGTAACAGAACGAGATGCAGAGGACAGAAAGATATGGAAGAAGATGATCTGCTGTGGCAACCCCTAAAAGGAACACCAAAAGAAGAAGAAGAGGAAGAAGATGTTTCTTTACTGTCATATATTCAAGCATATTTTTTGATACTCTTTTATACTAGATGGTGTGACACAAGTCCTCAGTTCAAAAAGATGCTTTTATCAGACACAATACAGTACCTTTCCACAGACATCTTCATGTAATAAAAATTCCCCTTTTCTTATCGTCTTCTTCTCTACCTGAACCCCAGGTAAGCTATGTAGTCCACTACTCTCGACTCTGATTCCCTGGGGGAAGTAGGGGCAGTTCATTTTAAAATCGGGTTCAGGAGTACTTCTAGGATGTCAGTGCCCCAGCCAGGAAGCACTTCAGGGTCAGGCTGAACCTCCACCTAACATGACAGCCTCCTCCCAGCAGTTCCTTTTAGATACCCTTAAGAACCCTAACAGGGCTTGCCCTCCAGAACTACAAATTTCATGCAGTCGTGTGAAGAGCTATACCAAAAGTATGCTGCCACCTAGTAGCATACTGTCATTTCACGATACTGGCCTCTCAACCAGGAAAGAAAACAACAACCATTTCAGCTTGGGTTCCCATTTATCCACACTGTCCATTCATTAGGATGTATTACCAGCCACAAAACACCCTTAATTCCAAAAGTGATGCCCACCCATCTATGCTTTCCATTACAAAAGGAATTTGTTATAGTATAGTATAGTATATTTGTTATAGTATATTTGTTTATAGTTTATAATTTGTTATATTTGTTTATAGTATATTTGTTTATAGTTTATAATTTGTTATATACCTACATATAAATTAATAAATATCAATCTGAATAGTTTGAAGAAAAATCCCAGAGATTGGAGAAAGCGTGAATCGATTGATACTGTGTTAGATCACAAAGAGGTCAAAATGTAGAAATATTTCCAACTTTTCCCAATTTCCAGGTATCTGCAACAAAGACCTGCTCTAAAATTCTTAATCAGAATAATGTGGAATAATGCATTACAGTAATTAATTCTTCATTGAAGAAAAGCTGCTATTATTGTACTGAAAATAATCATCCAGTTACATTTTTAAAAACTAACCAAGGCTATTATCAGGACCAATTCCAAAACAACAATCATGTCTTTCTACGTCCACTCAACACAAGTTTCTCCCACCTGCGGGATGCTCTTTGTCAAAGCACTACATCCCGCTTACGGTATTCACTTGCTTAAATACTTGCTGCACTGCACATCCTGGGAATACTCTGCATAAACAAGGCTTCAGAGACAGATGGAATCAGACCCAGAGTGCTGAAGACACGTGTCAGCTAGCTCTGCATGGTCCTTCAGCACCTGCCCACCACTGCCTGGTCATTCTGGCCCCATAATCACCCCCCTGTCCATTATTAGCCAACTATCACTCTTACCCCTTCACCACCCAACAGCTAATCTGAAGCCCGAGTTTGGAGTTTTTTTTTTTGTAGGTTTTTCTCCCCTCTGTTATCAACTGGTCATAGCTGAACAATTCATTAATGGACAGATATTGTTGGGAGTCCATGTCAATGACAGGCCGGACTTGTCTCATAACACAGAGGATCTATAGAAGAAAGGGCAAAACAGGCCATTTCAGTATGGCTTTTGTAAAGGATATGAAGAAGGGAACTGCATGTGAAGTGGGTTCAGTTTGTGATGCACTAAGCACTGGCACGCTACTGCATTTTAACAACTGAAATGGAATGAGGTAGTGCCTACAGAAAAATTAATAGCAGGACATTTTCATGCTGGGCAATATCAGAGTTTTTAGCTACTGTGATGCATTAAACCACCCATTCCCACCAACAGAAGCAACTGACAGTGCTGAGCAACATCTGACTCCATCTGTAACCACACTAGTCTCTTCTATTTTTGGTCCTTTCATCCCCCAGGGCCTTAGCCACTCTTTACAGCCATTTACCCACAGCCAACGGCTGAACATTGCTTTTGTTTTTTATTGCGCCATTGTGTGCCTGTTATTTTTGACACAAATATTAATAATTAAAATACATTCTCAAGATTCTTAATCCCACATTATTTAATAAAAGATACAGTTAAAGCTGTAAGATCATGGACTTAAGTTCTCAAGTTAACTTAAGTTAAGTATCAAGTTCTTTCTGCCTTTATAAAGTGGATTAGCCTCATATTCCAAGACACCACACTTGTCTGGGAACAAAACGGTTCAGTGATCGGCTCCTGGTTTTGCTTCATGTCTTTGTGTTCTGTATTCGTCTTTATATATACAGTACTTGTAATACGCTACCGTGGCTGTACGTTTGTCTGTCCAGGATTTTAAAACACCTGTAGCTCGCAAACCGTTTCACCTATTCACTTGAAATTTAGCACACATATACCACGTGACGTCTACTATCCGCTGTGATGAGGTTAATGATTTTTATTTTATTTAATTTGTAGAATCAACTCTCGGCAGCGCGTAGCAGGACGGCCGTGAAGCGCATGCGTATGGGCGCCGTTCTCATTCCCTACCACATTCGCTAATCATTCTTGAGGCAGATTGAAGACTTAAGTGCCAGCTTAAGTGAAAAATTAAAGAAAATGTACTAAGTAATTGCAACACAAAAACTAACTTAATCGGTTTTAACGCAAAAAGATGCCAACGAAAGAAGAGAAGCAGCGGGCCGCTAGGGTGGAGAAAAAAAAGAGCTGCTCAGGAAGCAGCAAGCGCATCAACCTCTGAGCAAACGAATACTAAACATACAGAGAAAGAGCATGAAAACTAGGAATGCTCAAGTCAAGTGTATTCACTGCACATTATCGTGCAGTTAGCTGTTACTGGTTATTTTATAATATAGGACAAGATTAACAATTAAAAATCTCTATTATTGAGGCGACAGTAATAATTGCAAAATCTTAATTAGAAAATGGCTGTATTCCCTGGATAATATCATTCCAACCAACATTTCATTTTAGTTTAAAAGGTTACGTCTCCTAATTCAATTGCAATCAGCTGAATTAAATAGGACCAATTTTATATGCAGTGAAATTCAACTTTTGTAATGTAAAAAACACAAATAATTTATATATGATACATTAGAAGGAATAATTAATGAATGCAGTTTACAAAAAACGCTGTAGTTTTGTAGTTTGATAAATAAACATATTATTTTACAGAATTCTATACAAAATGACAGGAAAGTTTAATCCTGTCTATTTACAATACACAAATCTAAAAAAGTTAACAAACTCTAGTCACTATTTTGGGATAGATTAAATAACATTAAATTAAAGTAAAAACTGCAAATTCAAATTAAAAGCAGGAACAGTTTTAATGCATTACCCACACCCACTGAGGCCTGAATTACAGAATACGGGCGTGTGTACTCTAAACATACAGTAGACTGCTAAATTGCATTCATGCTTACAAACAAAACCAATTTATTGTATTAATTGATAGTCAACATTAAGAAGACTTCAAGAATCTCAGAAATCTCAACTGGACGAGTGCTGGCTACAGAAATACAGAACACGAAGACATGAAGCCAAACAAGGACCTCCTCAGAGAATTGTGTTGTCCCCAGACAAGAGTGGGCTGTTAGACTACGATGGAGCATCTTTGCAGCCCCGGAGGCTAATCCACCTTATAAAGGCTGAAAGAACTTGATGGTGAATTAAGTCCATGACCTTACAGCTTTAGCTGTATCTGCTTTTACAAGTTTGCTATACAAAACTGGCATGACTACAAGAAAGCCCTTGTGGATGGAATGAAGTTTTACTCTCAGGTTATCAAGAAATATCAGGGATTGTTTACAGAGAGAGAAACACAAGGCATATTTAAGCTCTGCAATTCTTATCATGGTGCCACAAAGTGATGACATGTTCATTGGAGGTGTAAGTAAGAATTTCTTTATACTTTGTACATGTGACAATATTATGACTACTAATACTGATGAGGTTATTTGAATAACAGATAAGCTCAACCTGCATCAGTGAGGAATGTGTCTAACTATCTATTACTGACTATAAACAAATAAATCAGATCAAATGTTAATCGAGAGCCATGGCAAGATATCTCTATATATAATCTTCATTTGGATCTTGATCTTTGTTTGTCCGCGAATGAATTAGAAGAAGAAGCACTAGATGGCAGTAGATAGAGACAGCTAAAACATAGGCATTGCATTAAGAATTTCCTCCAGGCTTATACTACTGAAGACTGTAGTACTCCAGTCACACCTCAAAACACAGACATTCAAACTAAACAAATTGTTGTGCTTTAAATTAACTAACAATATCTTCATTTAGATCTTGATCTTTGTTTGTCCGCGAATTCCACACATGCGTAGACCACCTTTCAGTTTAGTACGTTGTTGTTACTCACGGATGTCAACAATGTGCTGGAATAACGAAAGGGGTGGTGGACAGTGTTATGCTGGTTAGCTCCTGAGGCCTGGTTAGAAAGAGATTGCTGAAGATAAAAGGTACGTGCCTATGTAACATATAAATGAAAGAAAGACAGTGGGTAAAATGAATGACAACGTAACAGCACGTTCCGGAAATTATTATTGTTACGTTGTTGCCAGCGAATGCTGCGCGTCTCACAGTTGTACTGTGGCTTGCTCACATGTCAGTGAAGTGATCCCTATTTATGCTTTAAAGAGCCTGGATACCTATGTGTCCCCCTTTTATAACCATTGCTCCGTGTATATTGCCTTACTCTTTAGATTGCCACAAAGCAACCTGCGAGATTGGAGAAAGGTTGAGAAGACATCGTGAGAGGAAATGACAGCGTCGTGAAAACGAGACGGACTGTGAATGGACAGAAGCAGAAATGCTCCTACACCACCACATAATTACAATTCGGACAGTGATTCCGAGTAGGCCATTCCTATCGAATCAATGTCCAAGGGTTTCCTTTTGTAACTTTGTTTCCCTTATAAAAAATCATAATGTTGTGCGACGAAGGGCCCAGTTCACGACTGGCAGCTGCGTTTAAACATGGAGCCCTTCACAGACAACTTTAACATGCACAATGTAGTTGGGCGCACATGGCTAGTTCATTATACTTTACACCAAGGTGAGGACATGCATGTAACTACATTTGTGGACTGGCTGCTTCCTGCCTTGGCCCTTTGTGGCTTAGACATGCTACCAGAAGCCGAGACAGCCTTAACATATTTAAATGAAAAAGTATAATCTTGTCTTTTGATCTTTAGAGCGACCATTTTTTGCATACTGATTTTCACATTCAAAATTTCGAACAGAGAGATACATTTCCATTGTAAACATTGACAATTGCCTGCTTTTCTTATTTGCTTGCACTTCCTTTTTCCTTGCTTTTGATAAATGAGTATTATTAGCATTACATACCTAAGAGAATGTAAGTCAGTTGTGCCACGCAACGCATCATGCCTTTGAAAAACTGAGGTAGATTTGTCTGACAATACCAAAATGAAGAATTATTTATCAGTTTTGTTTGTTGCTTCAGTTTGAATGGTACTTCCTCATAGGCATTTCACTTTCAAAATTATTCAATCTGATTATTCCAATACAGGCCCATGATGACAATCTACTGTATATAAAATAACTTTTGAAGGTGTATTTGTTTGTCATAAGAACTATTTTAGAGAAGAAGGTTAACAGTCATGTGTGTATCTTTAGTTTTCACTGAGTGCTCCTTTTTTCCTCCCTACATCCCAGTGTAGACAAGAGTCAAAAAAACAAGCTCAAAATTGACAATGACAAGGCCGGGATTCAAGCCATGAGTCCCTGAGCTATGAGACAATAGTCCTAATGATGTGCTGCTCTCCATTAGAAAATAGAAGGTAAAATATGTTTAATGTCTTCTCATGTAATCTATATGGAATTTTTAAAAATAAAAATATATTATCAATTCTTCTGTCAATTATACTGAAAGTCTAATTTCACTGCATGTTTTTCAAATCTGTAGTCAACATGATTTTCAAATCTCCTTTGGCTAGGATTAGGAAAACTTCTTGAAGAGGTGAGGAAAATCCTTCAAAGTTAAGGATGGCAGTTAATAAGTTCATTAAAGCTAAAGTAAAAAAAAAAAAATAGTTAATAGACATTTAGCATTGTTCAGGATAGGAGTCAGGCGCTTTGGACTAGCCAGCTGACCTGTGGGTTGCCTGGCCCTCTAAGTTGGAGATGGAACCCAGGACAGTACAGACACTTGAGGTTACTAAGGGGGGCTCTAGAAGGTGAGCAGCCAGCAGTCATGGTGATCCTGACCCCAGAAGTTATCTCTAAGCACTTCCTGGTGGGTTCTTAAAAGCCCTTTCATTTATATGGCTGCTGAACTTGCAGTCAGGTGGTGAATGGTGGGAGGCTTTCTGTTGGAGATCGATGAGAGGCCAAGGAGAAGGAGAAAGTTTTAGAAGGTAGAAAGAGTAGGATTCATGAAATTTATCAGGTGGGTAGGAGATCTGGACACCCTACCAGGCAGACAGGGTTATAAAATCTGTGTATAGTTATGTCCAGCGGTATAGCAGGGGCTTTATTTAAGTTTATTTATTTATTACATTCAGGCCTCCTTCTGCTTATCTCCTTCCATGTATTATTATTTTATTAATAAAACACTCTTGTTATTCCTAACTTCTTGGCATTTATTCTGGGACAATTCAAGAGCATCCCTTCATGCCACAATTTTTAATAAGATATTTACTTAGCTCAAGAGAAGCATGATGCTTGAACAAAATTTTTAGGCAAACCCTGGACATAGTGGAAGCTGTTGTGTAAAACAAGATGGTGGTAGAATTGGGTGCCATCATGAAAAATCCCCACCAGGTGTCACTCTCTTGGGGCACTTTTAACAACAGGCTCATTTCACCAAGGTGTGCTTCCACCCGATGTACTTGCTAAATTTATTCTGAAATATCGAACAATATACATTTATTTATTTTTATTAATTTATTAATTTATTTATTGATTGGCTATATTATCTGTCCTGTGAGTCTGTATCCTCGTTTTCAGATCTCTGCTGATGTATGCATCTAAATTTCCTAAAGGGATTAACAAAGTTTATCTAATCTAATCTAATCTATAGTCTTTACTGCATTATTCATTGGAGGACTATATTTGAAACCATCACTACCTTGTATTAACACAGTGGCGGCATCAGGATTGACAGGATTCAAGTCCTACTTAGTTTACTGGATATGTTACATGTGGGTAAGTTTGTGAGTGCATTACACTTCTATTTTTGTCCTGCCATCAAGCATCTGGCCAACAATCAGCATTTTTACTTTAATCTGTCGTGTTCCCTATGGCACGTCAGCAATTTTTGATTCCGTTGCTTCTATTGTATGGCATTTTATTAAGTCAATCATGCTTTACTGCACCTTGAACCTTTAAATGTGAAAATAATCCAAATAAATAACACAATAAAATATGCCCATCCGTATGCTTAAACGGTATAAACAAGATAGTAGTACTAAACACTGTACCCCAGTGCTGACCCCCAAATTATGAGCATTACTAATGTATTTTAGCACACATTAAGCACACTGATTCAACCGATATGAGCTACATGTCTTTATCTATATCAAGTATACACAAAAATGTGTACAGTAAGTAAAGCTTCTGATGAAACCAAGGAGCAGCCCTGGACACCATAATGCAGCAGACCGCCAGTAAATCAAGGGTTCTTATTTGTCTGACACTTTACAGATTACCTATAAGCATTAGATGGTTCATAGTGTGAACATAAACTCTGGTAATACATTAAGATAAATTCACCCCTTTAATATGACCTTGACGTGGGTATAGCCCTGCTTATTATAATTACAGATTTATAAATTGTACTTCTGTGATATCCTTTATGCACTGCATAATGATTATGCCTTAGCTACTGCACCACAATACTCTGTGACGGATTAGGAAAGACCCTGGACTTTACATTGAATTCCCACCTCTTACACACTGTGTGACCCCAATTTTAGTCTTAGCCAAATATACAGTATAATAATAATATCAATTCAAAGAAATCTTAAGTTTCTGACCGATGTCAGGATTCACTATGAGCAATGTGTTGGATGAATTCATTTTCTCAGATTTTAAACTAATTAATCTTTAAACGTGTGCATATATCACTTAGGTGCCACATTCAGTGACAGAAATATGTGAAAGAAAGTAGAAAGAAGGCAGTTTTCATTTAGTAGTTGCAAAAATATAATCTTATGTCTATAAAGAAATAATGCTAAAAATATAGTAGAAAAAATATGGTAGTAACAATCGAGAACCTTATACAGTTCCTGTTTACACCTAAACTTATTTATGGCTTATAGTTCTGTATTTGTTCTTTTTTGAGTGGTCAATAATCCTACCAAAGCCTAGGGCTACTACCCAACAAATTCGGTCCTAACAAATAAAATAGCTGTTTCTGGCACTTTTAAAAAAATAAAATTATACTTTTGAATTTTCATCCTCCTTCACTTTTGGAACACCTACCAAAAACTATGGCAACTGTAATACACTGAAGGGACCAGAGTTAATAATAATGGACAGTTTCTAGACATGTTCTTAACACGTACCTGGCTTTGATGAAGTCTTCTATTTCTTTGCATGTTTTCTTCCCGTCATTTAGATGTTGAATTAAATTGTCATATCCAGCAGTGCTGTTAAAATCTGTACTCTGAAGAAAACAACAAAAGAATGAATCAGACACTACACAGAAAATTCTGAAGGAAGCTATATACTGTACTGTATATTAAATATTTCCCTTAAATTACCAAAACAAACATGTAATACATTCCATTTCCTCTTCCTCCATCTATAACATGTTGGGGTTTTCTGAATTAAAAAAAAGAAACTGACTATTGATGCACAAGTTTCCTTTTATATAAAGTCTTAATAGTGTAATACTATTACAATACTTGATATGTTCAATTTATGTCGTTTCATAAACTTCACCTGTTTGCAGACATTTCTTTTTACAGTATACAAAGTCTTAATGTACTATTACAAGAAAAAACAGTTTTGCTGTTATAAACAATTCCATACATTCAATTTATGCTGTTTCATACACAACACTTTTAAAAAAGCATTTGTGAACCTTGGGAATGATTGTGATTAACATGTTCAACCAAATTCTATTAAGATTCAGGTGATGGACCACTATCTATCTATCTATCCTAGAATTCTAGAATCCTTTAAAATTTCTTGACACAATTTAGAATTCTTTGTTCCCTCTAGTATAGCAAGCCGTCCTGACCCTGAGGCAGCAAAACAAGCCCACGTCTTAATACTCCCTTCACCATGCTTCAGGGTTGGCATGAGAATATGGTGTTGAAGTGTAGTGCTTTCTTTCTTTCTTTCTTTCTTTATAGAGTAGCTCACAAAAGCTTGCCTTTTGTTCCACCCATTCTAAAACAGCATTCTAGCTGGAATAAGAAGCAATAGAAATGCATTATAAAACCCAAAATACCTATACTTAGGCATAAAGAGCTACACAAAGAGTTAAGGAAAAGGCACAAAAAAGTAATAAAAAGATCAAATCACAACATGGGTGTCCTTCCACAAACATCAGTTCTGCTCTGTGGGTTTTCTTATATTGGACACCAGGGTTACACAATATATCGGTACTAACAACAGTACCAAAATACCCAATTTTTAAAACGGTATTGTACCAGCATTTCATTAATTCAAAATTCAAGCTGAGTCGTTTATCAGCAGAACTAGAACTCCAAGGTACCACTGATCCCACCACGTTCTTTGATTTGCATCTGACACAAGTCACCAAAGGGCCCCTCCAACACTTTGAATGTATGTATTTATCTAAATGCACTGGAGCTCCAAGGGGGATATCATTTCCTGGTCTTTTTCATGATTTCTGGAGTGCCGGGTAGCAGGGAGGCAAGTGATTGTGCGGCGATGCAGTGAGACACGTGTATTTGAGGGCTGTGTGAACAAAGCGGTTGTGAGATGGGGTGGGAGGAAGTTATCCGTTATTTCCTTTGGGCCCGTTTTGGTGCTGGTACTGAGGTTTGTAAGCTGGCTTCGATACTGGAGTCAAAATGTTAGTACCAATCTAACACACAAAGAGAGAGTTTTTTATCTAAGATCAAGGGTTCCTTTTCACCTCCTTCACAACTTCACGCTGTGCTCCTCCTGTGATATTTGAAGGATGGCAGTAGGGAAATTTACCGAATTTCCATTACCGTGGATTTTGAAAACTAAGGTCTTTATAAATGCTTTTTAGCCTTTTCTTCTGGTATTTCTTGGTTCACATGAACTGTTACTTCTTGAGAAGAGTAGACTCTGTCAGTAACCACACTTTGTGTGCTTTTTTATATGTCAAGGCACCCCCACTACACGACTTCAATCTCATCTAACTGATGGGAACCAATTAGCTTTTAGAGGCTACACTTGCCTAGAGGTTCCAAGACTTTTTTCCAGTTTGGACTGTGAATTTATTTAGTACTGACTACAATCGCTAGTGTGCTACTAGTTTAAGCAGATTATTTTTATATATTATTTTGAACTAGTCGAATATCAGACTACACTGTTAGGAATAATTTATTCAGAAACCCTGGTAATTCTGAACACTTCACTAACTTTTCCCTTGCACCTGTAACTAACTGTAGCCAGACAATCGAAAGGCATCCTCACTGCGCAAAAATATAACACTCCAGGTGAGGTTTATGGGGAGAGGCCACAGAACAGAGCGACTAGCACAAAATCAGTACAAACGGAGAATTTCTAAGAGTCCTCTCGGACAGACAGACAAAGTCAGCCTTTGGTTTGCTTGCGTAACACAGCAAAAAGAAATAAAAGAAAGAGAAAGTGTTTCCACATAATTTTTTTCAAGTAAATTGGGGAATTTACACCTAGACAGTGAATCAGTTATGCAGCTGGAGATGGCACAGACTACTGTCTTAAACAGTTTAATCATTCTGCTTCTCCTCCTTTTAGCCTTCAGCATAGCAACACCCACTTAAAACAGCATATTCACCCCTTTAAAGCATATGATTCAGTTCCCAAAAGCCATGAAAAAAAATTTTTTTAGAAGTACATATCCTCACTCCCTTATAACAGAAGGCTGTTTAATTTGTTTAAAAAGATCATTTCAGAACAAATCCAGATAGCAATTACAAAGAGCTTCAGACAGGCTGACCAGGCACTAAGTACAGGATATTAATCAGTCTTGATAATCTGCTTGGCTTTTCAAGGCAAAGATCACAATAAGGGCAAGTACAAAAAAAAAAGAAACCAACTATACAGCTATTAAACAGCAAAAATGTACAAGATAAAGCAAATGTGCAAATTAAACCACGAGAAGGTGAAGTTATATAAGCTTAACATCACTAGAGGCGGAAGAAAAAAAACAAAAACTATGATGGTTCAGTTGGCGAAAGACTATTAAGGGAGCTATCTCAGGTTTTTACTGTACTTTTTAAACAATCTGAAGAGGCCGACTGAGCGTCACATACAAAAGACAACCAATAAGGGCTGATTACAGATGCCATGATCTCAGGTAAGCAAGATGACCTTTATTGAAAGGATGTAAAGGGAATATGCAACGGACTGGAAGACTCTTAGATTACAGTGACAAAGAAAAGTGAATGCAGGCAGCCAGTATGAGAGCAATAAGGATCTGAGGACACAACACAGAGATACCGTGTGGGGAGGATGCATGGCGGATAAATGTTAATTCAACAGTTTCCGAGATATTTTTGCTATAAATTCCATATTATTTTCCTTATATTTCTTACTAGACTAAAATCCAGTCAAGCTAATGTAAAAATTGTTACTAACAAATAGTATATGCTATACAGCAAAAACATTATGTCGTTAACCTTCGTTCCTTTTCATCATGAAAATAACCTTTAACTTTTTCCTCAAACAGCATATACATGGATAAAAGAAATAAAACAATTGCTTATGAGGCGGCACGGTGGCGCAGTGGTAGTGCTGCTGCCTTGTAGTTAGGAGACCTGGGTTTGCTTCCCGGGTCCTCCCTGTGTGGAGTTTGCATGTTCTCCCGTGTCTGCGTGGGTGTCCTCCCACAGTCCATTGGCGATCCTAAATTGTCCTTGGTGTGTGTGTGTGTGTGTCCTGTGGTGGGCTGGCGCCCTGCCCGGGGTTTGTTTCCTGCCTTGCGTCCTGTGCTGGCTGGGATTGGCTCCAGGAGACCCCCGTAACCCTGTGTTAGGATATAGGGGGTTAGATGCACAGTAGACAAGACAAACAAGCACATGATGTGGAATTGGCGATCTGTAGTTCATTTATGAGCTGTCTGGTTTGCACTGGTGATTTCTAGAAATCTGATTTTTGTATTTTCTTTATTTTGCTGCCTTTCCCCTTCAAAAGTTTTCTCTATTGATATTTAAACATAACGTGACTTTCTTTCTTCAATACACAAGACATTTGAGGAATGGTTTAAGCATCTTGGTATGACACAGCCCTGCAATTTTGGCAAAAGCATGTAAAGGCTTGAAGTTTACTTGGCAAAATTCTTTGTGGGGCCCACCTACACACACCCACACTCACAGGGGGCCAGCTTTGAGTCACTCACTAACCCAATATGCCCATGTATGTGGTGTTAGAAGAAAACTCCACAACCTGGAGAAAAGCCAACACAGGTGCAGGGAAAAGACACAAACTGAACACAGGCAGACACTGAGCAGGCGACTCAGACCTGTACATTAAATCTTTGTGGCAGTAGTGATGACCACCGTGCCATTATGCTCCGCTGGTTTATTTTTAGTGTAATACATTTGAAAATGTACATGTGAATCAGATTCTACAGGGTCATGTTTGCTGTCATGTGTCCAAATTCCATGACAACTTGAGTAAACTAATGCCATAAGCAGTGTTCTTGTGAAATGTTTGGGGAAAAAATGATTTCATGAAATTTTCTTAGTATCATGCATCTATGATTTTTACTGTGGAATACAGTTGTTTAAAGATTTTAAAGGATACACTTTCAAAGGTAAAATTTGAGCATGTCTTTATGAATATTTACTACCTGGCAGTGGTAGGCATAAACACTGTGCTCAACACAGGCTTCCATTACCTCCTTGCCACTGACTAGGTCACAAATTGGGTTATTGACAATGCACTTGCTCATCCATGTGTCCTGTAAGAAGCTAGCATGTTGTTTTATAAACCTCTAAGCTATGGTAACTCACACTGGTCCTGTAACATCTCATTGGCATTTGCCTCTAGCTATATGCATGCAACCTCATTTCATTTTTAGTTATTTCCTGTGTTACTACTTGACTTACAGTAATTACTTTAGTTCCTCCATCACAAACGTAGCCATAGCAGTATTTTTTCTCACACCTGACTCTCAATAAAGGAAACGTGCAGTATGTCCAGGCGGTGTGGTGGCACAGTGGGTAGCGCTGCTGTCTCACAGTTAGGAGACCTGGGTTCACTTCCCGGGTCCTTTGCATGTTCTCCCCGTGTCTGCGTGGGTTTCCTCTGGGTGCTCTGATTTCTTCCCACAGTCCAAAGACATGGAGGTTAGGGGCATTGGCAATCCTAAATTGTCCCTGATGTGTGCTTGGTGTGTAGGTGTGTGTATGTGCGTGCCCTGCAGTGAGCTGGCATCCTGACCATGGTTTATTCCTGCCTTGTGCCCTGTGGTGACTGGGATTGGCTCCAGCAGACCCTGTATTACAATATAGCGGGTTGGCAATTGACTGACTGACAATATGTCCATCCATCTTCTAAACCTGCTTTATTCTGAGAAAGATTGTGGGGAAGCTGGAGCCTATCTCAGCAAGCATCTAGTGCAAGGCAGTGACAATCCCTGGACAGGGTGCTAGACCACTGCAGGATGAACACACTCTCACACACACACCACATCAACACACAAGGGCCAATTTAGCTATCCAGTCCACCTAACCTGTATGACTGTGGACTGTGGGAGGAAACTTGATCACCCAGAGGAAACTCACACAAACACAGGGAGAACGTGCAAATTCCATGCAGGGAGGACCCAGGACGTGAAACCCATTCTCCTTATTGTAAGACAGGGTGCTACTACTGTCTGTCCCATATAACACATACAAAACTTATCATGTAATAACATCTAATGTCTTTAAATACACAAAAAACAACCACATGAATCATTCAATGCAGAAATGAATACATTCTAAGTTATTCAGCAGCCCTTCATTCTTAACAGCCTCAAATGTAACAGTGGGTTTTACAGATTTGGGCTGGCACGATAGTGAAATGCTAGTGCTGCTGTTTCATAACAAGCAATCAGAGATTCAAGTCTCAGTTGCCTTATGTGTGGAGTTTGCATGTCTTCCCTGTATTCACATCGGTTTCATCTAGTTTCCTTCTGTAGTCCTAAGACATGTGGATTAGGTGGACTGGTGATGCTAAATTGGACCAGTTATGTAAGTGTGCATTCACCACTCGATGCACTGGTGTCCTGTCCAGGGATTGTTGCACACTTCCGGGGATAAGGTTCCACACTCTGCTCTGAATGGGAAGGTTTAGAAAGCGGATGGATGGATGGATGGATAAACAACCCTGCCTGAATGAAATCAGTTTATTTTGTTTCAGAGAAGAAGTCTACTAAATTATACCTGCTTCTACTCATCAAAAGTTTTCTTATGCTTATGCTTTAGAAGTGTATTCTGTCTGTATAGTCTGCATTCAGAAAATATTCTGTCCTTGTATGCAGCTAAAACCTGAATGGTATCTCAGAATTACAGATTTTTTTTTCTAAATGCAGAAAATTGAGACAGTTGCAAGGCATACACAACCATAGCCTGCAGAGCTCGTGCTTTCCTCTTAGAGACTACAGATGATTCTAAAAGGTTAACAGGCATTTCTTCTTAGCTTCTCTCTGTTTGTATGTATGTCTGGCGATGGGCAACCTGTGACAGGCTGGTACATGTATCAAGTAAAAGCAGCTTGTTGATAAATCAGTTTAAAATAATAGATGGATAGTCTGAAGGCCTATTATATGTATTGCTTACACTTAAAAATGCTAGATCCATTAGGAAGCAGCACTAACCACGTTGCCACAATGCTGCCCTGGTTTATTTTCAGAGTAATAAATTTGAAAAGCCGTATGTAATCAGATTTTACAGCCTTAATGTCTGCTGTCATGTGTCCAAATTTCAATCGAATGACAGTACACTGCTGCCATAGGTCAAGTTCTCATGAAATGCTTGAGGAGAAAAAATGATTTTAAGGAATTTTCTCAGTGTGAATCTGTTTATAGTTATACACCTCTTATATTTATTGTGGAATATAGACTTTTTACATTTTCATTTATATTCACTTTCTTAACAGACAACTTCTAAACAAAGTGATTTACACAAAGAGGTCAAAATAATCAAGTAAACATCAGTCTGGACGACTGCTAGAAAGCATGCGTTGCAAGACAAGGGTACAAACCTGATCACCACAAGTGAAGAGCTCAGAACAAAATACAAGCGAGTTACAATTTCTAGGTTACAAATATCTAAAAATTTACATCAGAAAGAAATTCACAGAATAGTAGACTCTTCAAACACTTACACACATTAACTGAGCCAGAATTATGAATGGAAATTGACAGCTTGTTTGGCCAGATAAGGGCTAAATATGAAGAGAGTCTGGATTGAGATTTGATACCTCGCAGAGGTGCTTTTAACAGATGATATTTATCAACAGAGATGTATAAGAAGGAGCATAGGGCCGCTCAAGTAGCTCCATATATATAGATGATGATCCAATGACTATTTTGTAGGCAAGCATCAAGGATTTGAAAGTAATACATGTCAGACAGGGAGACAATGTAGTGATCTGAAAAGAGGAGCGGCATGAAAACTTGTCTGCAGTGGCTTGGTAGCAGAAGCTAGTAATAGATAGCTACAATAGTTAGGACATGACAAGACCACACCATGGATCAGGGGAGATAGATAGATAGATAGATAGATAGATAGATAGATAGATAGATAGATAGATAGATAGATAGATAGATAGATAGATAGATAGATAGATAGATAGATAGATAGATAATGTGGCTATTGGGCATTCCAAAAATTGCACTTTCTAAAGTGCCTCAGGAAAACGTGGGAAAGATCTGTTTTTTTTACCAGTTTTAGACATAAATTCTTTGCTAACCAGAGGTTTCAATACCCCTGCTTATTACTACCTTGTCAGAAAGTAGGTTATCTTTGTTGCAATTACTCATTCTAGGAGACTAGCATGTTGTCTGATTACTCCTGATTAATCCCTATACCAGGGAAAATCACATCAGTCCTGTAACACATCAATTGGATATGGACTCAAGTTGTTCACCATCTGCTTTTTCCTACCTTATTAACTGTACTGACAACATGTTTTGAAGGCACCAAAAATGCCAGCTGTTACATTAACATTTGTTCCCAGGCTCATGCTAATCTTCCTTTTTGTTGCTATTTCTATTATATGAGGACACCTACCATGACGTTACTTCTGAGGAACCACCTTCCACCTTTATGTTCAGGTCAAAGAGATTGATCCCTCCAGGCATTGTTGAGGATGGTCAAGTAAATATCTTTTGTGAGTATTGTGCTGGATTACTGCTACTGTTTATTTGATTTTCACACTAGTTTTCAGTTTTGGGACTTGCTTGCTTTAGATTTCCTTTTGGGCAAATCCTGTTTGACAATATTTTGTGGTTTTACTTTTTTGTTCTATTCTTATTTTTATAAATATATTTTTCATTTACAGTATAAAGATTCCTTTTCGGCCTTGTTCTTTAAGCTAGGGAGTTTACAGTGTTCACTCCTTGAAGAAAGCTTTTCTGTATTTGAAACGTTTAAAAGTATTTTTGAACTTTTAAAAACCTGAGCCCCATTTTGTGCCTGTGCTAGTCTCTGAGGCTTATCCTTTAGCTTTGGAGGCTGGCTGCCCGGGGTGAGGCTTAGTTTGTAGTGAGACTCAGTGAGGATCTGGTATGGCTGGTAGTATTGACAGGTTTGTTCATGTTTTTGACAATTTTATGCTGCAGTCCCACATTACCATTAAGACATCAGAAATTGCAGAAGCAAGATGGAAGAAAAAAGAAGGATAGTACATGGTATTTGAAATTCTTAGCAGGTCCTAAACACTTGACTATAAAAAAATCTGAACTGCAGGTCCTATGTTGAGTCTGCAAGGGCTTGTTTTGGTCATTTGAGCCTACATGATCAGAAAGAATATGTGCTGTGAAAGACAGCTGGGTGGTGAGGTGCACTGAAATAGTTTTCCTCCAGACTGGGGGTTGGAGGAAAACCTGCTAGAGAAGGTCATAAAGCTAATGGACATTCTTCCCGACTTGTCAGAAGCAGCAAATTGCTCCAGCTGTGCTCCAGTCACCATTATGGGCACCTGATCTTTTATGTGGACAACTGCATGACTCCAACAAGTTCTGAACATTCCAAAGGTACTTCTCAGCAGGGCCACCAATCCTTCAACTGGGTGATACTGAAGTTAGGAGAGGTGAGTATACAAAGGCTCAACTGGTAACTAGAAGGAAGGATTGCCAAGAGATCTAGAGTAAGAGAAGACCTATGAGGATGAACCCACATTAGAGTTGTGTGGTACACCGGTACTGGAAAAGAACTGAACAACCCTCATTTTGAAACTGTACGGTACCAGAATTTTGGGATTTCCAGAACCGGAAATAAACGTCAGCTTTTCTCTCAATCCAAACACCATTTCCCCTAATACTTACTTCTGGAAAAACACCTGATTTGTAAAGTACATGGTTCAACATGACCAGAACTTTACGTGGGAACCCCCTATTGCTTCAACATAATCTGTACTTCACAGTGGACCCTTCCCGCCCCACTATTGTATTGAGATGATCTGAACCTCGCTGCTATTAGGATGGAAGGGAAGAGGTGCACAGAGAGGCATGGCGTTGTGCCATGCCAGGAGGGCGAGCGTTTGTGCAACCACACCAGGGAGGCTGGAGTAAGACGAGGGGGATTTGGAGTCCGAAGGCTGATAACAATATTGACGTCAACATTTCAGCACCACTACTGCATGTACTGTACAGTGTCGAGGATGCCAGGGGCCACGACTCGGCCGGGACGCCTTGAAGGACAGAAAGTGGGCGTGCGCCCATCTGGGATCACGTGGGGGCCGCCTTCCTGGTTGCTTTATGAGGCACAGGTTCAGGGCATGGAAGCCCCACCCTGTAGGGGCCCGTGGTCACCACCAGGAGGCGCCCCAATGCCTTGGGGACTTGTGACCTCAGCACTTCCGCCACACCAGGAAGTGCTGGGGGGAAGTTTTATAAGGACACCCGGAGATCTGCCGGGAGAACAGTCGACACTTCCGCCACGCTGGGGCGTGGCCAAGAGGGGAATGCCAGGAATCACCTGGAGCTCATCCGGGAGACTATAAAAGGGGCCGTCTCCCTTCATTCAGGGCTAGAGTCGGGTGGAAGACGGACAAGGCAAGAGAGAGTGGAGGCGGCCCGAAGAGAGGCATTGTGTGACCAGGACTGTGTGTTGGGGTTTTGTGCACTTTATTCTGTGTCTGAGTGACACCTAACTTTGTAAATACTGTACATAATAAATATGTGTGGGGGTGAAAAACAACATGTCCGCCTGTCTGTGTCTGGGTTGGCTCCACAACAGTTAAAAGGATAAGAGCAGTAATGTGTTTTTTTTTTTGTATATTACCCTGTCCTTCTATTATATCCTTCATGTAATTGTTAAGATCTGTCAATAAACCCCTATTTTGGTTGAACTTTGATGCTTAATATAAATCTGTCCAAAATTTCACCAAAACCCCATAATGATAAAGGAAAGATACAAAATTAGACATAAAACAGACAATAATAACATGCCAAAAAACAATGGACAAATGCACAATTGAAAACGGAACTATCACTGAAAACTGAAAACTTACTGCTGAACATGCCTTGAGGTTCTAAGTCCACTAAAGGATTAGATTACCTGCTGCAAATAAAAAAAAGTTCTTTTTCCCTCACCTAAGAAAACCTCCCACTGAGCACATATCAACAAGATCCTCTTGTAAGGCCACAGGCCTTTTTTAATATCGGAAACACTTACAGTATTGCTTTCATTATAAGACTGGTGAAAATAGTTGGTGTGTTTCACTCAAGTCCCAATCTGTGTGAAAGATCTAAGACCTATTTGAAATACAATATCAGGAAGTTCTCTTCCTTTGAATCATAATTTAACAATAGACTTTCTGACAAAGCTCTGTACTGTATTGTATGCATGCATTACTTTTCAGGCTGTTGCTCAGTTAATGCACGTATGAAAAATGCATAAATATATGACATTGCAATGATCCAATATTAAATCAGGTCAAAATCATTGTGCAGAAAGTTAGGAATTTATTTAATAAGGTAATATGTGCTAAACCACTCACCTATAGAAATCTAGAGGGTTGGAACATCAAGAAAAATAAATGAACAGCTCAGCTCTTCTAGTACAAAACCTCAGTGAACTGTGAAGAGTGCCTACTATAAAAGTCAGAGGGTCAGAAACTCTGGCCATCCAAGCGTTACCAGGAAGAAAATGAGCAGATTCATTTCAGTGTTAACAGCTACCATTATGCTAGATATTACTTGTGAACAAGCTATATGGATATTTTACAAGTAAAAAAAAAATCAGAGCAACAAGTATTAAGTCCTGCAACTTTTGTGAAAGTCAACATGGACTCTGCCTCTTGATTTAACCTCTTTTTCACAGCAAAAACCAACTTGAGTCTGATAACAACACTTTAAAATAAATTCTAAGCTGTAGTTTATTTAATGAAGCTGAACCAGAATTGTCATTTTTGGGATTTGTGTAATTATTTTTACACAGTGGGTCTAAGAGGATTGAGTGATTTACTGATGCGTCTCCAGACCAGAATGGTAAGGGGGCATCTGAAATGCTAGCAGAGGGCATGGTATAATGAAGTCATCATATAAAAGTATACCCAACAACAGAGCTGGTATTAAATTTCCCTCAGTATCAAGTAGTACTAGGGTGTTGTACCGTGTTATCCATTATAAATGTAGAGAAAAGCCAAGCAAAATGACACATTTTATTGGCTAACTAAAAGGATTACAATATGCAGACTTTCGAGGCAACTCAGGCCCCTTCTTCAGGCCTGAATTGCCTCGAAGCTTGCATATTGTAATCCTTTTAGTTAGCCAATAAAAGGTGTCGTTTTGCTTGGCTTTTCTCTACCCTCAGTATCATTAAAGTTATCTATCTAACTATCTATCATTAAATAATGCCACCTGAGGTAAGGTACATTTTTGCTTCCCCAATTGCCATAACCCCTAAATATCTTTATTAGGCATGAGATGATATGCTTAATTCATATACCATATGTATTGCTGTACAGGCTTTGTGGGGCCATGCATTCTCTGAACATTGGACCAAAAAAAATGAACAAATATTATTTCTTGAAGAAAGTGTATAAGAATGAAAAAGATTAGCATTATAACAATAAAACATTTGAAACAGGAATTAAAAACATAAAACTGAACTCAGTGGTGTAGCTCTTCCTGCAGACTTCTCTTGGCTGCTTCAGACTGTACTGCAAGCAAGAAGGTGCCTGCCATTTTTAACTAAACACACATGATGTGAAATTATGAGACTTTTAACAGAAATTGTGACTGATAGATTAAACAGATTCCAGAAATTACCATTTTACAAAATTACATAATCAGTATGTTTTTAATGTGATGTGCATAGGCGCTGACCTGTCATAAACACTGGGGAGAGGGGGCAAAAAAATGATAGGTTACAACATAGATAATAATTCAGCAATAATAACAACAACCATAATAATAATAATAGTAGTGAATGGATTGGATACCTAGGTTTTGATCGAGTTATATTTTAGCCAACCAGAAGATTATACATGATTATGGAGTATTTATATTGGACCAGTAAGTGGCACTGAAAATAGTTTTGGTGTTGCACCAGCAGCTAATATAAGCCGCTAGTGTTCTTATGTGTTTTTGTTCTTGTAATAAATAAGTAAATTCCTTTGAAAACAGTCATGTCTTTGACTATAATAATATTCAATATTATAGAAGACATGGGCATGGCAAAGTAAAATGAAATGATCAACACAGCAACAGGACTGTAACAGTGGACTTTGAAAGCATTGCTAAAGACTAATTTAGCATCAAGTATTAGCATCTCTCAAATGGGCTTACATTAAAACGTGTTAAAGCTCCACAAACATTGTTCTCTGTTGTTCACCACTATCAGTGACTTGATGATTATACTCTTCACATTTGTGCCTGGCAGACTACAAAATATCAGTGATCTCACTTTGGGCAAACTGATGCCATGTGTTGATAGGATGGTGGTATTGACTTCTTTGCACTTAGTCAGGTCAGCAAACAGAAATTACAGGTAAATATTTAGAGACCATCATTACACTTCAATTTGATTGAATGTTGAGATTATATTAGACTTGTCAATTTAGTTCAATGGTCTAAATATAATCTATATGGTTATAGACTGTGGATTACATTATAAAATTACAGTTTTGCTGTAACCAGCAGTGTAAACTACTTGGTTAGCTGGTGGTTCAAACAAAGAGCTACTCTTTGCAGTTTTAGTATGTATTCTTAATCAAACGTAATGTGCTATTCTTTCTCATGTGACACAGGTTTGATACTTTTAAACAAATGTGAAATGAACAATGGAAAGAAAGCCTACAAATACAGTCTAGCAGCTACATGTTTTCTGCAAAGCCCTGCCTCAAATGTGTATTTTTGTAAGATAGTCTTTTAAATAGAATCGACCGCGATATTTTTACACAAAGCACCTTTAATCACTGGCCATTGTGAACTAACCAATTCACACACGCCTTGCACTGCAAACAATTTGAAGCCAGCATGTAGCCGGAATTCACGTTTCTTTATTAAATTGCACCCGTCCATTTAATTTTTATTTTTACTATTTTTGAAGATTCAGAATAGATATTGGTACACAGCCATATCAGATTCAAATCACTCGCAAAATTAATTTGAACAGTCAAACAGCTTGGTGAGTCAAATGCAACTACTTTTTATAATTTTTTCACCAGTACATCTCCAGTATTGCCAGACACCCTAAGTCCCTTGGGCATATGTAAAAATCAAGAAAATAAGCAACAGTACTACTTACTGACGTGGAGCTTTGAAATGCACGTGTGCTGTTTTGATTCTTGAGAGCTCACAATGGGGTAAGGTGTTGGAAACTACATTATGAGAAACTTTTAAAATGAAAAAAAATGATTACAATTAAAAAAAAACTATATAAATAAGGCACTGGATGTGTATGTAATTTTTAAGGTGCACACTTAACCATTTTGTTTTATCATCTCATAATGTTAGAAAAAAAAAAAACACATACATGACAACAGCACCCGTACCAATATGCCGCCTGAGCTGATTGCCTCATCATCTCATCCCAAGCACCAGCCATACCCAACAGCTTTTTCTACTTGACATGACATATATAGCTTAGCCCAGCTAAATGAAATCCCAAAATCCAGCCTGCTTATACCTCATATTGGACACTTTTTTCCACATTTAGCCATAACGAAAGGCTTCATGATGAATGGAGTGGTTTCAGTGTCCTAAAGGAAAGCAATGTAGATTTCGCACCCCCTGTTTAATTCTGAAAACACCCATCACCACCATGCACAGTGTTATGAAACAGAAAGCTGTGACATTTTTTTTAGCAGCATTCATTACACTGGCCATTTTTGTGTACAATTCAGTTAGCTAAGAAAATTGAAGTCTGACAGTGTTGTGTGCATCAGGAGCTTCATGCTGAAGGTAGATGGAAGTTTAATAAAAACAGAAAGACAAATATTTATATGGACATTGGAGAAGTCAACTGAGATGTTGCCAAAGTGGAAGCAGAACAGGTCAAGAGACTGTTCATCACATTTTCTGTTTTAGATTGAGACCTAAAAACTTCAAATAGAAAGCCTAAGGAGTGAATAAGGGGAAACGCAATGGCTAAAACCTCAGGACCAAAAGACCTTGTATGTTTAAAAATCTCTTGTGCATTTATTTATTAAATTAAACAAAGAAATTCCCACACATGGCATCAAACAACATTTACAAAATGTCAACAACTTCAAATATCTCAGTAAAAGTATTTTAAAAACTTAAATTAAAAACAGCAGAATGATAATTCCAAATTAACTTCAAAGAAGGAATAAAAACTAAAAAAAGAATTAAACAGACAAGAAATTATGATGAACACAACAGTCACAAGAGCCAAAAGTGAAGACTTGAAAAACAAATGAAAACAATAAAAGATCGGCACGTTTACAGAACTGGGAAGCACAACAAATCTCTCTACAGTGATCCCTCGCTATATCGCGTTACATTTCTCTCTCTCTTTGACATTCTCGGCTCCTTTGAAGAGGAAGATATGTTTGCATTCTTTTAATTGTGAGAAAGAACTGTCATCTCTGTCTTGTCATGGAGCACAGTTTAAACTTTAGACTAAAGGGTGTTATTTCATGTCTAGAGGGCTCTAATAATGTTAAAAAACGTATTTAGAAGGTCGTAAACAGGTTTTCTATGCTCTAACTGCGAAAATATTAGATTTATAAATAAAGAATCCTACTTCGTGGAAATTCATTTATCTGTCTGGAGCGGATCAACCGCGATAAATGAGGATTTACTGTATAACTGTGCGGAGAATATTTATAAACAGTGTGGGAGAGTTTCTAAGAGTTTAAAATATATAAAAATAACCATACAAACATATGGTTTCTACTTCGCGGATTTTCACCTATCGCTGGGGGTTCTGGAACGCAACCCCCGCGATCGAGGAGGGATTACTGTACTATAAAAAAATAAATCTTGGGAGGGAGACAAGACATGATCTTCTCGGAAGACACTTTGAAGTCCTACTTGCACGACACGCCCTACTTACAAACAAATTATCGGAGATACTTTAACGTCCCGCGAGACAAAGACGTGAAATAAAAGGACAGTAAGTGTACAGGCTTTTAAATGATCGACGCGCAGCGCGACATGCAGATCATGCAGAACGGCACTAGCAGCCCTGGGGGAGTGGGGGGTGATCTCATTCACTACAGCTTTATTACTGGCAAATATCAAGAAATAAAAAATGAATCAAAATGAATGAAATAAAAATAATAATCTCTTTAAATTGCATATCCGGATAGTCATTCCCGGGGGTTGGCGAGCGAAGTGAGCAGGAGGCAGAGCCCCCTAGTATAAGAAAAAGAAAAAAATAATACTAAAAAATACGTAAAAATTACAAAATATAACAAAACAAATTTAGATAAATAAAGAAGGCAGTAAAATGCAGTTTTCATAAAAAAATGACAAAACATTTTACAAAAAAACAGAAAAATAAACAAATAATCAATAACAGAACAAGGACACCCTGGCAAAGCAATGACATTTACAGGAGATGAAGTTGTTAATTAAACTAGATCTGTAACCAAAAGTATGTAACTAATAAAGTACTCAAAAGAAACATTTCTCAAGAAGTCTTGGTTTTGCCACAAACTTCATCATGGCCTGTGCACCGTATACAGTACTTAACAACTGCCCATCACCACAGCATCAAGACACTCTAAATGGCAGCATCCGTGACAACCAGAAATATAAAATGGCAGACCTATACAAATAAAAATACAACATGGCAGCTCAGGAAGAAAATAATGGTGTTAATGCTGGTATCACTGTCTACAGTAGAACGGTTGTGATGGTTGCCAAACAACAGCAGAGGGAAACCATCATAACAAACCCTGGCCACAGCAAGCAAGTCAATTAAAGAAAAGCTTTTAAGTAAAGAAAAATAAACCAAGAAAAAAACAATGAATTCACACAAAGCTGTTATAAATCTCTGTTCTTTACAATTTTTACTTGGACCTAATACATTTTAACTTTAGACCTTATATTTTAATCCTAAGATTTTGAATCATGTAGTTTCTAGTCTCACTTTTAAGTTGTGCTTTACTTTTGTTTAAAGACTTTTAGTTTTAAAAATGGTCAGCACCAAGACAGGAAGGTTGGGTTTGACTCAGTTCTCCGATTATGGCTTCTTCTGAGTGTGTGTTTTTTCTTTCCCCCTCGAGTCCTACGGTTTTCCTACTCATTGCTAAATACTCTGATTAGCAAAACTTTGTCCAGTATGAGCGAGGGTGGTAAGTGATAGACTGACTGCATGTTCAGGGTTTGGGAGAAAAAGGAGAAACAGTTTATTGACTTTGTCAACTTTCAAATTTATTTTTAATCACAATTGCATAAACGTATCATGGTACAAATAATCACATCCACACAGGTGACTTAGCAATGGGTTGCGGGCATGAGAGCAGCACCTTGTGCCTCTTGCTTCTTAGATAGACTAAGCCATTAAAAACGGTTCTCTTTCTCTTGGGTGGGGGCTGAACTGAATTTAGTTTAAGTTTGACTTGTTTGCATGCTTTTAATAAATTCAATTTAAAAAAAGGTTCAGGCAACAAACGAGTGCTTTTGTTGTAGATTTCTTTCCCTTATCAAAAATGAACTAAGATTCCTCGAAATGAATTGACAAGAGACTCTGTATCAATCATGATTTATTTCTTAAAGTGCTCTGCCCATATAATCTAAGCTTTAATCAGTCTGAAGTCAGTTTTCACAACTAATACCAATATGAAGTATTGAACAAACTGAACTAAACCAATTTTACGACATACGGAGAATATTTGTATTAAATTAGTAGGTTTTAAAAAGGAGCTACATCAAATTATTTAGTTTCACAGTACCTAAGGTTGGACTTGGAAATGAAGTCAAGTGAAGTCAAGACCATTTAAGGCTACATCATTTTTTAAATATTTCAGTGAAACATAGAGAGATAAGAAATACAAATTCTGAGAATTTGAAGCTCTGAAACGGGTCTGTGGGCTCCAAAGCTTATATTGTTTTAAGAGGAAAATGATGTCAAGAAAGAATGACAGAAAATTCACGTATACGGTCAATAAAACCATAACAATAAAGGACAGAACTAGCTTAAAATAAGAAAGAAGAAGCAATCTAGTTCTATAAAAATAAAGATTAATCTTTCTATTATTAGCCTCATACCAAGCATGTGAGGAAACAAGCTGTATCTGTGCAATGCAGACAGTCAGTTGATGTAAGGATAAATATAATCTGAGATCAGAATTTTCCTTTTTTGTATTGGTATTAAAATAAATAAATACATAGGGTGCCACTGCAGACCCTATAATGACAAAAGAGGCAAAAGAATACACAAATAAAGGTTTATTGGGTAAGGAGTTTCAATAATGGAGGGATACACAAAAAAGAGAATAGAAAGCACAAAATAA
Organism: Polypterus senegalus; assembly: GCF_016835505.1. NCBI lineage: Eukaryota > Metazoa > Chordata > Cladistia > Polypteriformes > Polypteridae > Polypterus > Polypterus senegalus. Next base: position 51,407,612 of record NC_053157.1, read on the forward strand.
AGGAATAAACATTAGTCCCACTCTTGGACTTCCTAAATTAGGTGAGACACCCTGTCTGTCTGATGGGATGAGTGGTCCATTTCTATACTTCTACTAACAATCCCTGTCTTTATTCTTTAACCCACTCCACAATTTCTGTCATCTTCATTCACTGAAAAATGGGGCTTTTAGCATTTGCACTTGTGTGCCCATCTTCAAAATCATTGAGGGACAGAATAAGGCTTTTCTGCAGAGGCCATAAACCTCTGAATCTGTCTCTCTAGCCCCAGGATTTCCTGCAGACCTGAGCCCCATCTCTCTGCTAACGGGCCCCAGATAACCTGCCTGTTACTATGGCTGACAGTGAACAATGTATAATCTAATGGACTTGTATTACCACCTATGACAACATGAGACCCCTTATCCAATACCTGGCAATACCCAATGTCCCTCCTCTAAACCTAGTGCTAAGCAGCACTTAACTTCAGGAAGTTTTGCGTTGCCCTCTGGTGACATTATCTTATTTGACAAACGGCCAACTAACCACATTAAACACTTGGTGGACTGCCATTTGGAATCTTTAAGAGTATCCTGTGATGGAAGTGGACTGTCAGCGAGCCCCAAACCCCAACATGTGAACACACAAGCACAGTCCTGGGCTCAAATAAAGGATGGGTTTTATTAAACGCAATACCTCCAAGTACCAAAAGCACAAGCTATATCTCTCTCAGGATCACTTCTTCCCTCTCCACCACACTGGCCTCCTCCAGTCAAGTGATGCTCTACATCCTCCCAACTCCGACTCGCTTAGATAAGGGAGTGTGGTCCCTTTTATTTAGGACAAAGGGTCATATGGAAGTCTGATCTTCTTTGGAGCACATTTCACTGCAGCACCCCCTTGCAGCACCCAAGGATCCCAGCCAGCATGGTTGTGCTGCCGGACTACAACTCCCGGCATTCCCTGCTGGTTCCCAAATGGGCACCGACATGTTGGGCTGCTGTCATCTAGCACCTGGGTGGATTAAACATTCCCCGGAGACAATCCTTCCCTGCCCTTTTCTTTTCTTCTGACCAGGTTAGGTATTAAGCCCATATCTGGTCGGGACACCTGTACAGTTATTTGGGGATTCCCATCCGGGTAAGGAACCTTTGGTTCTGGTTGGGATGTCTGTCCATCCACTAGGACCACCGTTCCTCTCTTGGCTGAGATGCCTTTATGTTCCCTTACTTCCAGGTAAGGGATCTTCCTGGTTTCTGGTCGGGATGCCCATCCATCCCGTGTGCCACCTACTATCCCCTGCTACTAGCCCTTTCACGGGCACCCTTGCATATAATATTATGATTATGGGACTTTGTGGTGTTGGCTCAGTTGCAGTAGTATGGTTGTGTAAGTTGCGTCCTCTGCCAGGGGGCAACTTAAGGCTTAACTCCATTCTCCATGGTATAAAACAGAGTGCAGCCCCGGGCTGTGAATTATTCTTTGTAAAATAAAATAAACTGAACTTAACCATATCACTGAGTTCTGCAAAAGCCTGTTCAGCTGCATTTCTTTCTGCTCTTAAATTCTACTGTTACTGGAATCCCTTTGCTTACAATTTTCAAAACTATTAATAAAGGCATCTAGAGAATCGCTGTGGGCTTAATGAGACCAACCCTGTCCTACATTCAGGAAATCAGCACAGCTGAGGAAGTATAATAGGTGCAAATACTGTTAAGAGAATAAGTTCCAACGTTTTGCCAAGCTTTATTCCTGGTTTAAGTTTTATTTATTAGTCATTGTAATCGGTCTTGTTCCTTTTGTGACTGCAAGAGCATACATTAATTACATTCGCTCATCATTTGTTTTCCAGTTAGTATACTTGTTTTGTTAATCATTTTCTTTTTCTTCTTTCTTTGTGTTGTTTTAGTTAGCTATTTACCTCCTCCACTATGACACAGGTATTCAGCTAAGGGACCATCTCAAAAGAAAACTCCATTTTTTGTGCTCTATGTCTATAACTCCCCTGTCCTCTGTTATGACAGGCACAAATATTCACCTACTTCCATGAAATGCCTTCTCTCGAAAGAATACTGTATGTGACTAAGCACAAGAGTGTTGTTAACTAAACAAGGAGGTGTGCGTGCATTCAAGAAACTATAATGACAGTCAATGTCTAAGACTTAGAAGAACTGCTGTGAAAACTTGAATAGGGAGATCATAAGCAAAGTCAAAAACTAGGGTTACCAGGAGTTGTTAACACGAAGACATCTAAACCCATCCATCCATCCATTATTCAACCTGCTATATCCTAACTACAGGGTCATGGGGGTCTGCTGGAGCCAATCCCAGCCAACACAGGGCACAAGGTAGGAAACAAACCCTGGGCAGGGCGCCAGCCCACCACAGTAGCATCAAAACCGCAACAGCAAATCCATAAACTAGGAGAAAAATGATAAAGTAATTAGTTGTGAACTAGAAGGCATAAAATACTGAGTGTCTAATAATCAAGTTGTTTGAGGAATGAATCCTTAATGTCGGACACTGCTCCAAGTGCTGTACAGGGTTATAAAACTGAGGCTCAATGACATGGTGGATAGTGCCCTCTGGAAAGTGGACCCTAGCAACAGTTCAGCACAACCTAGCCACACAATAAAAAATGCTTACACTACACTGTGACAACATGACACACTTTAAAGTAAATGATCATAAAACTATTCTAACTTGTAATTATTAACACAAAATACCCAAGTATTAATATTCCCTGCCACACGAAGAATCCAAGGACACATAAAAAGGCAGCAGGATAAAATGTAACTAAAATAAGAATAGTTTTTAACAAGATGTCCTGCAAAGGTTTGATCATTTAGTGAAAGATTTGTTTGGTTTTGTGACTACTTGAAGTATTGTCTTGGCCTTTAAGTAGTGTTTGGCCTTTTGTAGTTTGTCCAGTTGTATTTCTTGGTCTTTATTATTATATGTTTGCTGTTTTGAGATTTTATAGTTTAGCTATTTACACAACATTGTATTTTGGTAATTACATTCTTTGGTATTTTCCTTATTATTGTATTTTTTGTATTTAAGTCTTCTGTTTTGCTAGACCTTTTTTTCTTATTATTGAATGTTTGTAGTACTGGGGTGTTGTACCGTGTTATATCTTGCCTGAAGAAGGGGCCTGAGTTGCCTCGAAAGCTTGCATATTGTAATTTTTTTAGTTAGCCAATAAAAGATGTCATTTTGCTTCACTTATTGAATGTTTGGAATTTTTGACCTCTATTTTGAGAGGACTTTTCTATATGATTGTATTTTTGGTATATTGACTTTGGAATTTCTTAGCTATTTATCTATTGTAGTTTTTTATGTTGGCTTTTTGAGGTGGCTTGACATGAACTGTATTTTTGCCTTTTATAACCTTTATGATTGTTCTATATTTGATGTGTACAAGGAAATAAACCAATTAAACTTTTCTTGTCATTTCTGTGGCTCAAAGTTCTCCTGTCACCTCTGAAAACCATAAATCACAACAATATGAACATAAAATGTTTGACAAATGTCATACCATTTGGTCCATCAAGTACATTTGGTAACTAATCTCTAAGATGTCCCAATATCTTATCTAGACACTTCTTCAAAGTGCTCAAAGTTCTTGCTTTCAGATTCCCATGACTCTCACTGTAAAGAAGTGCTTCCTGGTTTCAGACTTAAATGTCCATCCATCCATCCATTATCCAACCCGCTATATCCTAACTACAGGGTCACGGGGGTCTGCTGGAGCCAATCCCAGCCAATACAGGATGCAAGGCAGGAAACAAACCCTGGGCAGTGTGCCAGCCCACCACAGGGCACACACACACACACACCAAGCACACACTAGGAACAATTTAGAATTGCCAATGCACTTAACCTGCATGTCTTTGGACTGTGGGAGGAAACCAGAGTACTAGGAGGAAATCCACACAGACATGGGAGAACATGCAAACTCCACGCAGGGAGGACCCGGGTCTCCTAACTGCGAGGAGGCAGCGCTACCCACTGCGCCATCGTGCCGCCCCAGACTTAAATGTACTTCCCCTTAATTTCAATCAGTGTATTATTTACTTTTTATTACTGAAGAAATTCTGCTGAACCCATCTTATTAATGCCTCCTCTGCACATTGTTTAATGCTGTCACGTCTTTTGTGTAGCCTGGTGATCGGAGCTGCAGGTATGGTCTCATTAATGCATTTTACAGTAAGCATGAGATCTCTTTATTTATATTTAACAATTTATTCAGTTTAAATATTTGTATTCTAAATTTCTCTTACGTGTTGCGTGGATGTTTTGTCTCTATAAACCTGTATATTCTTTTTCAGAGGTTGCTTCTTGCAGGTCACTGTCTTCCAATATTATATCTATAAATCGTGATCTCTTTGCACGTCTTCAAGTACATGATTTACTAAACAACTCAACTCAAATTAAACTTGTTGTTTGCACAACACTTCAGAATTTTTTTTGTCATCTCTTCAGTATGCTCTCTCTCTCCAACATTTATCTCACGTATACATTTCTTGTGACTACTTTGTAGTTAACACCTTTATCTATTCCATTTGCCTATGTTTTTTTTCTTGTAGATCTTATCTTACAGTTGCAGTGACTTACTGTAGTGTCAAACTTAATGAATCTTGGGTTTTGTTCTCAGAAGTCATTTTTCTTCCTTTTTGCATTTCTTTTGTTATTTTCTGGGTGTAACACCTTTTTATTATTATTTATTGGAGACGGGAGGCCATGTTGTTTTTGGCATTGCTGCTCTATTACTATTACATACTGCCTGAAAGTAGCGCATTATGACATCAGTGTATTTAATATGGCAGCACACTACCCCTGCCATCCAAGATTTTGAATTGTTACTAAAATAAAATCAGTGGCAGTACAAACTGGCTTCTTTCTTTCCTGACAGAACCTGGCATATTATTTTGAATACAATATCTGATTGACCATTTTGACCTTTGGAATTTTGATATTTTTTGCTTTCCTAAATTTTGATATCTTCCCCTTAAGACAAGTTTTTTCCCTTTTCATCTTCTAATCATTCCTTCCCTTGTGTGGCCTTTTCCAACATGGCAGTAAACAGAAATACAATTGAAATTTCCCTTTTAACATGTTCATCCTGACCTTGATCTTGACTTAAATGCAAACCACATGCTTATACAGGAAATTGTTGAAAACTGCCAGAATTGACTAAAGAATAAAAACCTAGACACGTGTGGGCATTTTTTCACCAAAAGATTAATGTAATGATCTGTAAAACAAGGTGATAATGTGGCAGAGGAGATTGTTCTTCTTGGCTTCACTGGGTTATATTGTGGATTATTTAGGGAATTTGTCTTACATTTCTGTCTGTGCTTGAATATTTGGAGTTCATTCTGTGTTGATTCATGATGGAAAATCCATTTTTTGTTTTGCTTTCATTTTAATGTCATTAAGAATATTTAACATTCTACCACTATGCCACATATTTAGCTCACTACCACTACCCCACCCCTTCTTGTTAGTGATTCTCTGCTTTGTTTTCCTGGATACAATTTAAGATTAACATTTTGGTTACGATTTCTAGAATACTGATTTCCCAGTTACAAAGTTCCAGTTCCAGCTTATTGACTACATTTTATGTCTGGAGTCTGTTCCAGAAAGAACAATTAGACATCCCGGCTCTTGTCTTGCTATAGCGCAATTTTGTAACTGCAGATTAGTCATTTTCAAAACACCAGCTTTCAATTGGCTCACGCAACAGGTTCATCCAGATTAACTCATGTTCACTGAATTATTTACAAACCTGTATAAGTCAAGCCCTGAACAGCCATGGACTACAAAAGAAACGGCATGTTGATAACTTCATTCTGATTTTGTTGCAACCAAACAATGTGCTTGTCTCCTTCGTGTGGTGCTTTGCTAAGGATGTTTGTTCCATCCACACTGCCAACTGCATTGGGAAAATCTGTAATTCATTTATTAATTTAGTAGAAGCTTTTATGAAAAGCAACTTGCATGAAATGAAATCTAATTGATTAACCTCATATTGGGATGAGTATGGCTAGTGCCACACAGTATGTGACTCTGTGGAATTCTTCATTGATGGTGCTTATTTATTTCTGTCTTGGGAAGGCAAGCCTGTGTGTGTGTGTGTGTGTGTGTGTGTGTGTGTGTGTGTGTGTGTGCGTGTGTGCGTGCAAACGGTTTCAAAGTTAGACACATATTTGTGATTGTTTTGCCAAGGTATCTCAAATGCTGTGGAGAGAGAGCAGCCATTATCAAAAAAACAAAAAAAAATCTCAGATGTAAAACATTAACATTTATGTATTGATCAGGATCTGATTTCGCTTCTCTGGGCAGAATATGGTGAAGGAGTTGTTCTTCTGTGTCTGTTTTTCATTCAGGGGTAAACACAACATTTTCAACATGGCAGTGGTTAGTTTAAATTTTTAAATAGGGCAGCTGGGATTAGAATTTCTGATATGACACTATTGAATTTTGACCTTATGATGGGATGCTCTGCTCCTTAATTATTGAGGCTATAAAGCATTAACCCTTCATGTTAAACCTGCTCTTTTGCAGGTGTCACATACATCCGCATGGGAGGCAGCTAAAAGGCCTGAACAAGAGGAATTCCACTCCAGACCAGGGGGTGGAGGATTGCACTGACTGTTTTTCTCACTTTTCTGCAGACCGTTCATGGGAAATTCTGCCTGGCCCTGATGCTGTCATTTCTGGATCCAACCCCTGTGATGATGTCACTTCTAGTTCCGGCCTCTTTGATGACTTCACTTCTGGATCGGAGCCTATGGATGAAGACCCTTCCGGTTCTGGCCCCTTTTGATGACATCACTTCCGGGTACGAGCCTATGGATGAGGACCCTTCTGGTTCCAGCCCTTTTGATGTCACTTTCTATACAGCAGCCATTTTTTCCTCTATCCCCTCAGTTCTGTTTTGCACTCCAATCAATACACATCTATACAACATTTAATCCTGTTTTACAGCCAGAATATAATATACAGATGGCTGCCTCAAACCTTTTTTATGGACTCTTTGTCAATTATTGTGACACAGGTTAGTTTCAGGGCAATGGCTGCCACAATAATTCAGCAACATTTCATCAGGTCTTTCTTTCTGGAACAGGCAAATCATGATCCCATTCCAGAAAGAAGGATTAGTGATTTATCCACATCTTTGACCTCATGGATCACATAGTCCTGGCTTGATCTGTTCCAGAAATGCAGGTTTGGCTAAATCCAGGTTTTCAGGAATGGAATTAAACGATTTTCAGGACTCCTGATTTACTTTAACCAGAATTTGCTATAATCCTGCTTTCCACAACAGACCCTGGTCCCTTATTTCCAAAGCACTGCTACATTTACAATCGTACAGAGTACACACATAAGTCAAGCCATTTTAGCCCTTCCCAGCAAATCTTTCCTCAAATTTGTTTTTGTTTCTATGATATCCTTCTGGTATTGCCTAACATTTTTTTACATGCATACTTTCAATGACTTCATATCCATCATTGTTTGAATGTATCATTTTTGATATACGGGCGGCACGGTGGCGCAGTGGTAGCGCTGCTGCCTCGCAGTTAGGAGACCCGGGTTTGCTTCCCGGGTCCTCCCTGCGTGGAGTTTGCATGTTCTCCCCATGTCTGCGTGGGTTTCCTCCGGGCGCTCCGGTTTCCTCCCACAATCCAAAGACATGCAGGTTAGGTGGATTGGCGATTCTAAATTGGCCCTAGTGTGTGCTTGGTGTGTGGGTGTGTTTGTGTGTGTCCTGCAGTGGGTTGGCACCCTGCCCAGGATTGGTTCCTGCCTTGTGCCCTGTGTTGGCTGGGATTGGCTCCAGCAGACCCCCGTGACCCTGTGTTCGGATTCAGCGGGTTAGAAAATGGATGGATGGATGGATTTTTGATATACATTGTATACACAGTGGCATGAAACACATTTGTTTTTCAGTCAAAATCTGATCTAAGCATCTATAAGCAGGATGCATTATAGGTATTGGAACTGAATGAGAACTCAGATCTGGATATAAATGATTTAAAGATCAGACTCCACTTGTCTTCAATTTATCTCTCTCTAGACAAAACAAATTATAAGTGTCTATACTTTACAGAATGTAATGATTTAATCCTCACTGTGACTGCGCTTTTAAAGTGTCTAGATCCAGTAATGTAGTCTTATGAAGAAGATGAATTTTAATGAAGTTTTATTCATTAAAATCCCACTTTTTGTTGTGATACTACCTACATTTAGTTAACAATGGTGCCTTTTGATTTTATTGAGCTTAAACGTGGATGGTGATATGGAAGAACATTTCAGACAACACTAAAAAAAAAAAATCAATAAATGGTCAATTAAATAAAAGTACTGTGAAAAGTGACAAATAATAAATAATAACAACATGAAATGTGTGTATAAATATTAAATATTCCACAAAACACATTTTTTGTTGCTTACTTTGTATGTGTTTTGTTAATTATTTCTTCATTTATTTATTTCAGTGGCACCGCATACAATATGATGTCCCTTTCATTCGTCAAAGCTGAGGGGGTGTGTTCTAGCAAGTACTCTTTTTTAATTGGTGAATCATCGGTAGCCTGGATGAAAACCTTCAGCCATCGAGTCCCACAATAAAAGGAGATACTTCAGATGCAAAGTCCTAATGAGGAATTCAGTGTTTCTTTATTTAAGGTAGCCACTTCATACTGTAAGATTGGGTAACTTTTTTTTGCACTTGTGTTTAAACTGCACAGTTACACATTTGAATATGCGCATGAGCCACTGGATGTCCAAGTCAAGCAAAGCACATACATCCACTCCGTGGCCAATTCCATAATCAAAAAACAGTGCATGACAGAGCCTATCCTCTCAACTTTGACCAGTGAAAGTGACAGTTTTCATTTCAGGGCTTGTTTCTTTTTGCAAGTGGTGTCAGTATAATATATAAATGTATAGTAATATAAATGTAAAGTATATTGTGTGACACATTGAATTATTTTCACTCACATTTTATGTTGTTATTATTTATTGAATGTCACATTAAACAGTACTTTGATTCATTTGCATATTTATTTACTTTTGTCCAAAGTATTTTTCCGTATGGCAGTGATGATAAAGTGTTTAGTGTTGCTGTCCCATAGACTCGTAGTCCTGGGTTCAGCATCACAGTCCTCTCCTGTTCCCACCTGTGTTTTTCATCCTCATACTACATCAGGTTATTTAACATCACTAAACTGGCACAGTGTGAGAATATGAAGAATGTGTGCGAAGTCGATCAAAGTTGGCACCTGTCACTCACCTCGTGGTCTCATGGTACACTTCAACCCTGCAATGATGGAGAGGATTAAGCAGGTTCAACAATGGATGAATGATTTTGGACAAAGATTTGGCTGTTCCCTCAATAGCACAATGAACAAAAAACAATGAATTTCTATTTGATTATAACACTTAAACATTAACCAAACATTTTCCTTTTAATGTTTGATAATGAGTGTGATACCCTATAAGAGAAATGTCTTTCAAAAAACCGCCATTAACACCAACACAAAAAATAGTTACAGTAAATCAAACATCCCTCTGTTTCATTGCTAAATAATCACGTTCTGTAAACTATACCTTTATCAACTCCCACATTTCATGTTAAAGTTTCTTTCAATGTGTTTTTGGCCAGTCGTTGGTTTTCCTCCAGCTATACAAAGCAAACCACACTGCTTTTATCCACTTCACAGGGTGGCAGAGTACAGCACAAAACACCTCACCAATAAAGCAAAAATAATAACTCTCTTCTAGATGTAAATAACCCTTAAACACATGAAAGACATCAGTGTTCACCCTGAACAGCAGAAAGACCAGATCAGCTACAAGGCCCAATCATATTTTGTCCCACGCATAACACGTAATTTTTCTGTGGTCTTTTTTTTTTTTTTGCAAAATAATGACAGAGAGAGCACAAGATAGTCACAAAAGTGGCTTGATAAGGAAAGGTGATGTCCCTGGTGACACTGGTGGAACAGGAAGGTCTTCTGCTGTGTATTGTACATAATTATGCTTCAGTTTAAGGGTAAGCGTAAAAGGGAAATGGAAAGCAGAACCTAATCAAGTTCAGCACCAGCAAATGTTGCAATACAATACAGCACAAACTAAGAGGCAAAGTAAAGATAGATAGATAGATAGATAGATAGATAGATAGATAGATAGATAGATAGATAGATAGATAGATAGATAGATAGATAGATAGATAGATAGGCACAAAGCTGTTCCACAGAATGTGACAGACAGACAGACAGACAGATAGATAGATAGAGCACTACATGACCTGTATTGCCTCACTGTTCACAGTTTTGTTTTTGCGGTGTCTCTGCAGTGTCTACAGTCAGTACAGTATTAGTCAACATAATATTACCAGTCCCTTACTATACTAAGTAACATTCTTCTATAACACTTACCATGCAGCCATGATTTCCATAAATGTAATAACCATTCAGGACTTTATTATTGCAAATGTAATTTTTTGAGGCAAAATACTAAATTCTTCGATCCTGTGTTGTGTTCTGTTAAAAATTTTCAACTTAGTTTCCTGTGGCATGAACATATTGGGTTATTAACCTTTGTTTAATTCCAACTACTAAATAAACTGAAGAAAATAAATTGAAGCCACCGCTTATGATATTTAGCATGAAATGCAGGAAAGAAGCTGAATGGGATCCTTTAAAATTATCAAATGTATAAATGGTGATTAAGGTTTAAAATAACTGCGTTGCTTACACTGGTGGTGACAAAGGAGACATAAAAGGGAAAAAGAAATCCTGAGTGTACAAATCTAACTCATATACATAAAGAAACAACAAAAGTAAAATGGACAAGCTGGCAGTCAAACATTTTAACAAGGAAGAGAAACACATCCTAGTCTGTAAGCTCTGGCTGGGAGACAAAGTGAAGGCATCCTCATACAACTGACGTAGCTTTTAGGTGTTGCATGAGGAAGTAACTGGCTTTTGGCTTAGGGGAGCACATTTCTTTGCCTGGCACACATTTACATAATGTTGCAGTAACAGGCAATCTGTCCTGTGTCTGCAATTATTATTCCCTAATGTTAACTCTCTTACATTAAGTTTAAATTGTTTATTAGTTATTTTTATTCTCACACATGAATAATTTTATTAATGATTTTTAAATATCTGTTAACATTCATTTATATGGACGATGGTGAGTGTTTGGACCATGCCTGCCCGCTGGGCTTAAAACAAATTCTGTACTTTGTCGGTAGAACTGTTTTGCTAATTATTATAATGAAAAGCAATTTACAAAAGGGAGACAATTAGTTTCATTATTAACAATAGAAAAATAGTTTATTGTTCACTTGGATTTGCAGTGAAGACCTTCTGGAACGTACGTATGTATTGTCTGAGGTTATTTTGTGGGTGCATGTTTTATACATTTGTAGTCATTTGTTAATATTGTGTTTGTAAATAGCTTTGGTGTTTTGTAATATATTCAGTTTAGTTTGACATTTCCCTGGTGTGATTGTATTGATACCGAAGTGGTAAAATGTAAAAATACAACTGGGCTTAGATGCTGGACTAATGTCATCAATCTCCCATTTTTAAAGCATAGCAATACAATTACTAAGCAAATCAGTTTGTGACTTTGTTAACCCCCAAAGTTGGGGCTTCACTAAAGGATGAATATTTCAGACCCCATCAATTTTGATGGTGAAATGTCAATTGGGGACTCTGCACCCCTTCCTGCAGTAGCAAATAAACCTGAGGTCATAGAACATATTGAAAGGATGTCTATAACAAGAGGAAATGTGTCAAAATTGTTTTTAGGTAAAATGCAAGCAAGGCTTTTATCACTATTATCCACACTCCATTTTCAACACACTGTATTCTGAGGGTGCATTCGTAAATTTCTTTTGAAAGGCATGTTTACAGGCTGATAAAAAAGTCACATGTAGTGGAAAATGTAGGCTGCAACATCTGCATTGCTTCAACTTCCTGTAGAAATATGAAAATTCTCTTTTTTTAATTTGACAACAGTGTCATTAGAAATGAAAATGTACAGCTTAACTGTTCTAGCCCTAAGACAGATAAATGGATTTTATTATAATAACTAGCAATGTACAACTGAAGAATTTATTAATTGCTTGGACTTCAGTGCAGAAAAGACCAGAGGAATACGTAATCAGTCTATATTAAAAACAGCTAAAGATAAAAGACAGTAAACATTCAAATATAAAATGGTTAACTGCTAACTAGGAACGTTTAAGTATACAACTACACAAAATTCAATTTACATTTTACATGGCCTTTATCGGAGAATGCTTTCTGACAACTAAATTGGCTTGTCCTTTAGATGCTCAAAATACCAGGCCTTACCAAATCAACAAAGAGCAAGTCAGCTCAATACTGTATTTGTCTACAAGGATGATAAGAGTCAGGGTCACTGACCACTGTAAGATGCAAGAAAATGCAGAAGTGTCACATGCAACTTGAGAGATACGAGTTCAGGAAGAGTTCATAATTAGCAAAACGATTCTCAAATCCTCCTACTGATGTTTCTCAATTGGAGGCTCATTTCACACCCATTAGTCCCCTCAATGTAGTAAAGTCCAATCCAAGTAGCTAGGGCTTTCCAATTTCTAAACCTGACATGAAGATGGATTTCATAGTTTTTCATGAAACACCGAGTCATGTCACTTGCATAAATTCTCAGAGGATTCTGTACTTATGGTTGATCGAGTTGACCGAGTATAGGAGTCAGGTGGAGAAGACAGTTTCTTTGTGTAAAGAGAACTGTCTGCATCTTAGCATCAGAAAAACCAAGGACTGGTTACTAACTTTGGTCGCATGAAAGAGCCTCTATGTCCAGTCACTATTCAAGAGTGGATGTAGAGGTGGTCCACGCCTATAAGTATATGGGGGTCCACATTAATGACAGGTTGGACTTTTCTCGGTCACAGAGGAACTATATAAGAAAAGGGGAGAGCAGGCTCTTTTTCCTTAAGAGACTGCATTCCTTTAATGTGGGAAGTGACTTCCTTCACATCTTCTATAACTCTTTGACTGCAGGTACAATTTTTGACCCTGTGGTGTGCTGGGCTGGTAACATCACTTCAAGAGAGGCCCACCAAATCAACAAGCTAATAAAAAAGGCAAGTGTGGTTATAGGATGCACTCTGGACCCCCTGGAGGTCAAAGCGAAGGAGAGAATTAAAACCAAACTGAGTTCCATTATGAACAATGCTGCACATCCTCACTCTGACACACTAACACTGAGGATTTTCAACCAACGAATTATTTAATAGAAGTGTGTCAAGAAACGTTACTCTGGCTACTTTATACTAACAGCAATATGTCTGCTTAATGCCTCACAGGGACTGTGACAGACAGAATGTTTCGCTTTTTTTAATTTTCTTTCTTTAGAGTTGCTCTGGTGTGTGTTCAGATCAAAGTATGCGTGGGTATATTTATTTATTTATTTGCTTATCTACCTATTTATGTATTTATTTATTTAAAGAGCTTCTGTAAAAAGCCAAAAATAACCTGGGGACAAATCAAGTCCTATCTATCTATCTATTCTAGTTGTAGTTAAACATAATTTAATCAATCAAATTAGCCTAAAAATGAAAAATGCTGTTTTCACTTGTGACATTTTGCCTTAAAAAAAGCTTTTTGATAAATCATACGTGTGATTTTACGAATAACACTTCAACAGGAGGTACTTTGTCCCATCCCGGGTATGACGTTAAACTGCAAGCGGTCCTCTAACTTGCAGGGAAATCATGGAGGTTGGTGAAAGGATTGGCACTCCAGCCACCATAAAAAAAACTTCACTCAGCTGTGAATCAACAGACAGGACTCCATTTTGCTCTCCGCGGGATTAGCTTTGCTAAAGCCGCCCATAGGAAGGCTGCTTGCTTCATGAAGGGGATGGGGGAAAATTCCCGGGAGCCCCATCCTCCGAAAGAGTTGAAACTGTAAGAAACTGCATCCTGGGACTGAGGATTCTCATGGAGCGCAAACGCGAACATTGGCAGTTTCTTTACAGCCTTTGTTGACTTTCGTAAAGCGTTCGACTCAGTTGATCGTGCTGCTCTGTGGGACATCCTGAGGGTTCACAGGACCCCTTCAAGGTTACTGAATGTCATGGCCTGTACAATGGTACTCTGAGTGATGTGCAGAGTGGAGGTAGAACCTAAGGATTTTTTTTCAGTTGATTCTGGGGTTCATCAGGGGTGCGTTCTTGCTCCTACTCTGTTCAATGCTTGCAGCTGTGGAGCATCTGTTGGTGAAGAAAGATTCACTGATTTTGACTTTGCTGACGATGCTATGATCTTCGTGGAGTCAATGGAGGCTCTGATCAGGGCTCTCAAGAGACTGAGCAAGGAGTCTGAGAGTCTGGGCTTGCGAGCGTCCTGGATAAAATTCAAGATCCAGGCCTTTAATGACAGCATTGCGTCTGTCTGCGGAGAAAGTGTCGAGCTTGTCGAGAGGTTTAATTACCTTGGCAGTGACATTCATATCTTTGGTGACTCTTCCTATGAAGTCAGTAGATAGATTGGGAGAGCATGGGGGGTCATGAGGTCACTGGAAAGGGGTGTGCATCACTCCCCGATATCTAAAAGGACGAAGGTCCAAGTCTTTAGAGTCCTGTTGCTTCTCGCCTTGATATATGGTTGCGAGACATGGATGCTATCCAGTGACCTGAGACGAAGACTGGACTCCTTTGGCACTGTGTCTCTTCAGAGAATCCTTGGATACAACTGGTTTGACTTTGTGTCGAATGAGCGGTTGCTTATGGAGATCTGATTGTGGCACATTACCTGCATTCTGAGGAAACGTTAGTTACGGCACTACAGCCATGTGTCGTGATTCCCAGAGGGTGATCCGGCTCGTAGGATCCTCATTGTTGTGGACCCGAGTGGCTGGACCAGGCCAAGGGGACACCCATGTAATACCTGGCTTTGGAAGATAGAGGGTCATTTCCGGAAGGTGGGACTGGAGCTGTTTCGTCGTATGTTGGATGCAGCAACACGCTGTACCAGTGCATGCTCCCCAACTTGACTTGACTTGATACTTTGTCGATATCATTTAAAGTATTTGTTTACTACAGTACCCAAAAAATTAGTCATTTTGACTTGTATCAGTGACAAACTGTCAGAGTTTATAAGTTCGGATTATAGCAGCCAAATATTAAGTATAATAATTCACTGAAACTTTACAGACTTGTTGAAACAGTTAAACTTTAAGGACTGGTAAGTTTTTAATTATTTATTCACAGCAGAACATTCTCAAAACAACTGTCCAGTTCGAGGTTGTAGGGGACAGAGCCTATCAGAGCAGCATAGAGCTTGAGGTAGCAACAGACCCATAAGTTCCAGTCCACTGCACACATTCATACTATCAATAACTTAAATTATTTTGTTGAAAATCAAAAGGAAGGCCAGACTACCCAAAATAAAAGTGAAACAGACACAGAGAAAGTGTGAAAACTCTGCACTAACAGAGAATCAGGCATGATACTCGAACTCTGAATCTGTGAGGCCATATTACTAACCACTGTGCTACCACCATAATTTATCATAATTTTGTTTCCATAACTTTTGACAGGGTCAAAAAAAACAATTCCAATCATTTTTTTTTTTACTATGAACGTTATCAGTAAAACTACAGGGCATGCACTCACAGGCACAGACACAAACACAGACCTCAAATAAATGCACTTGAGGTTATCTGTCCACGAAATAAAACTGAAATTAGAACTAATCCTAAAGAGATAAAGCACGTGAGCTGTGAGTCCTAGCTTTGTGAAACAAGTCATTTCCAGTAAGTGGCTACATGCTAATTTAAATATTTTTACTCAAAGAAGTATTACAGATTAAAGTTAAATACTAATTAAAACTTGTAGATTTAATACTGATATAGCATGGTTGCAGAATACAGCTTGTGACACTTCTCTGCCCACAAACCACTTTTAGGAGGCTATGAATTTAAGCACACATGGTTATTTGTTGGCACATTTTACTTCTGCTCACTGTGTTTACTACAAACCTGGTCTTGATTTTGGATTCAGAACGACACAAGGCGGTTGCCCAATTAGCAAGAGATTGTTAGAATAAGGACACGACTTGGCTGGCACTGGACAATTCTAAGCCCCACAGAGGACCTCTGGGGAAGAAGGGACACCCACAATGGCAGCAGGTGAACTCCACAAACATGCCACAAGTATTGGAAAGGCGGCTTGCAGGCAGTGTGCTCCAGCAGAACAACAGACAGGGTCATTAGCACAAGGGTGAGAGAGTTGCATCCTGGGTAGGAATAGGCAATGTTCCTTCTTAGCACAGGGGGTCCTCAATCACGGTCCTGGAGAGCCACAGTGGCTGCAGGTTTTTGCTCCAACCCAATTGCTTAATATGAAGCACTTATTGCTCAAGTAACACTTCTGCTTCACTTTAGTTGTCTCACTCATTAAGATTTTAAACACTTACTGCTTATTTTAGTCTTAAACAGCCATAGTCTAGGTTTTTTAATTGCTCCTAATTAGCAATAGCATGCAAATGACAAAAGAGACCAGCATTTATCTATTTAGCTTATTACCATTTGCACCTGTTTGGTTTAATTAAATACTTGGAAGGAAAGTGAAGTGAAAGGACTGAGAATTACTCATCCGTTTAAGAATTCAAATCATTTGGATGATATCCTTAGAAAGAAAAACTAATCTAGGATATGAGAATGACCTGACAGGGGACAGTTAAAGCACTAACAAGCCATGAAATTAAATTATTGGAAAGAACTGCTTTCTAATTAAGCAACAAAAACCTGCAGCCACTGCGACCCTCCAGGGCTGTGATTGAGGACCCCTGTTCTAGCAGGTTACCCAGCAGGTAACAGGGATGGATGGTCCTCTGAAGTAGAGAGAAATAGTGAGGCTAGGAAGGAAAGGTAAGAAGTTTCATCACCTCTTGGTTGGCAGATGGCACACATGGTCATAGGTTGGGAATTAACAGTGCAACCACTCTGCCTTGTAAGAGCAACAGAAGTTTCAGCAATGCAAGGACATCAGCAGCCATTAGAGAGCTTCTCAAGATTGTAATGTTCTGTGGCTGTTCCCTGGTCAAACAAGCGTTGACCTGTCATTTGGTTGGGTGATTCTGAGATCAAAGAATTTTTGTTTTGTTGTGTTTTTATGAACATTTCTTTTCTGAAGTCTTTCTCCTGAGACACTCTGTTGCTTTGTATAAACATCACCATTTCTGTTGTGCAGTTGGTAAGCTTAATGGTAGGAGGTGCACATCGCATGATGTCAGTGTCAAAACGGGATAAAGGTCAGCATCACACATTTCCCAAATCATCTGAGTATACATATATGTTTAAAGAATTTTGCATGTGACTTATTATACTAATTTGTTTTCTTAGATATGGTTACCTGACTTTGATGCTTGTTTCTTATTTAGTCGTCTTCCTAGCTCTTGACTCTCTAAGTCTTGTTCTGACCCTGATTTATCCTTCACGTTTTGGGCTCTCTTTAAACCCCCATTTGATTTTTTTTTGTTAAAATCGCATAACATTCCATACAAATAAATCAAGTTTTACAAAAATAGATTCAAAACAAATCAATCCCCACCCCTGAGAAATAGAGCTAGGCCAGCAGAGTAAAACTTTAAGCTAGTAAAAATAAGTAAATAGATAAATTAATAAAAATAAATGGAGTAAAAGAGGGGAGAAAACCTGCTTCCTCAATTTAAATGCTTATTCTAAAATGCTATTGATTAGATCATGCCAGGTTTTATAAAAGTTCTGCACAGATCCTCTAAGTGCAAATTTGATTTTTTCCAGTTTCAATTAGTATATAACATCAGTTACCCACTGACTTAGAAAAGGTGAGTTATTATTCTTCCAGTTGAGCAAGATAAGTCTACGTGCCAATAGTGTAGTGAAGGTAATCACCGTTCATTTGTCCTTCTCCACTTTAAACCCTTCTGGGATTACACCAAACACACGTGTTAATGGGTTAGGAGTGATTGTGACACCACGTCTGTCTGATAGGTTTTTAAAGGTTTTAGTCCATAATGATGTTAATTTGGTGCAGGCCCAAAACGTGACCCAGTGAGGCTGGAACATTATCGCATCTGCTCTGGAAACATTTTGGACAAATTTTAAACAAGATAGGTGTGCTTGATATATAATTTTGAGTTGAATAATTCTATACTTTGCACATATGGAGCTCAAGTGAATTGTGTGCATTGAAAATCCCATTTTCTTACATACTGGCATTGACTTTTGCTTGTTTTCCTGACTCCCTGTCTCTTGAGCCTAAATTAAATCCCATCTATGACTGTTTCTTTCTATGCAGTTATTAAAAAGATTTGGAGGCCAGTGTCATAGAAATTGGGCTCCAAAACAAAAGAGTTACACAGGGAATATATTTAAAGATTTTCTGAACTGCGCCCTGTGGTGGGCTGGCGCCCTGCCCGGGGTTTTGTTTCCTACCTTGCGCCCTGTGTTGGCTGGGATTGGCTCCAGCAGACCCCCGTGATCGTGTAGTTAGGATATAGCGAGTTGGATAATGGATGTTATGAACTGGCAGAGGACCATGAATTCAACAGGAAACTGAGTGGAGGGTCAAAAGGGACTGGCAAAGGCCTAATATAAGCACAAGCAAGAAGTCAGCAACCAAGAATCTGTCCAAATCAAAATGCCAGTCAAATTACAAAATTAAAATGAAGGTCAAATAAATAAATGGCATGATGGCCTTATACTAGTTAGTTTTGATTGCCGTAATTATAGTAATCTTCGTAGTTTGTTTTTCACTACTTATTACCCTTTGGCATTGTGTATGGGTGAGGTTTTTAACGTTGTTTAAAATTACTAAAACTTAACTCTTTTAATGATTTACCAGATTGATTGCATTTTTGATTGGACAGTGTCATCTTTATTTATAGGAATGTGTGCTTGATTATTGCATTACAGCTCTTATAGTACATAAAGCATATAACTCAGACTAAATAAAATGTACTTATAAAAAAAGCCACTTCTCAACCAGAAGCAAAACGAGTTCAATGAGTTTTCGTAAGGACTCAGGTAGCTAAAGGAAGAGAAGCCATGCTGAAGACGGTATATATGACAATGAGAGACAAGTTGCAAAGGACATGCATGCCGGTGGTACTGCGCTGAACAAGTGAACAACGGTTTTGATCCTTAAAAGACAGGCTTTTAACAACTAAAAGGATAGGCCTAGTAAGACTACAGAGTTTGTTTTCCTCTCCTCCAGAATTTGTTTCTGCTCTTCTACTTATAGTACTCACAGAATAACCATCAAGGTTTTAGCTTTTCTCACACCTATAACTGTAGTGTTGGTTTAAGCTGACAAACAGCTATGGAAAATGAGACAAAGGTAGCAGATGCTGGAACATGAAAGCAAGAGCAAACTCTGACACACAAAAGTAATTCTTTATTTTTGAAAGGGGCGAAATGCCATAAACACAAGAAGTAAACAATGGCACAGCAATTGCTGCTGCTGAAAAACACACCAAGAATTTGTTTTGGACTTGTAATGAGCAAAAAGATAAAAATGCATTTGATGAGAATGAAAAAAAGATGCAAGAGGAAGCAGAGCTTGCTAGCAAAACCGGTTGCGTGTTTTCACTGCCGTGCATTTTTCAGTTGCAGAGCAATTCAGGAATACTGGGCTCCTTTCTTTATTGCACTACTCATTACCCTGTTTTCTGCATGCCACATTAAAATTAAGAATGACTCTACATAGAGATAACCAACCCTGAATAAGACAGACAGAGTTTTCTAATGATGCAACTGGGTTGTAACAAACACTTGTAGCCACTGCGGCCCTGCAGGACTGACGTTGCTCACCACTGGTGTACTGTAAATTGTGCAGACCAACATGGACTGTGGTGTCTATTTTAATTTTAGCTCAACAGGGCCTGATGTCTGGGCTGTGTTTCCCTTCTAGGTTTTGCTCAGATTTTTTTTTTTGCTTTGTTTTGTATTTAACACAAGGGTGGGTGGCAGGAGTTATTTTTACTGTTATTACTTTTATTATTGTTGTCTTCTTTTGACTTATTTTATGAGATACCTGATGATAATTTGATAAAAAAAATTAAAATAAATCAGTTTTTTAGATGCAGTCCCTACCTATTTTTTTTATTTTTTTTATTGATTTTATTTGAAGAAAAAAAAAACATTCCATATTATACAACAAAGAAAAAATCAAATTTAGCAAACCAGAATTCAACCTCCGCCCGGGAGAAAGAGATGAGAGTCAACAGCCTGGACAAATCTTTAAAAACAACAAAGAAGGAAGAAGGTCCTTCTCCCAGATCTAAATGCTTAGAATAAATTTTTATTTTAATTTCAGCATGCCATATTTTTTCAAAAAAAAAAGTTTTCAACAGATCCTCAAACTGAGAATTTCATTTTTTCCAATTTCAAATAGTATAGGACATCAGTTACCAGCTGAGTTATAACAGGTACACTGGGATTCTTCCAATTGAGCAAGATAAGTCTACGTGCTAGAAGTCTGGTAAAAAGGTAATTACAATCAATTTGTCTTTCTCCACTCTAAGCCCATCTGGAAGTCCACCAAACACAGCTGTTAATGGGTTAGGAGGG
Source organism: Polypterus senegalus (assembly GCF_016835505.1). Classification (NCBI taxonomy): domain Eukaryota; kingdom Metazoa; phylum Chordata; class Cladistia; order Polypteriformes; family Polypteridae; genus Polypterus; species Polypterus senegalus. The sequence continues at coordinate 51,428,219 of NC_053157.1, forward strand.
ATTGTGAGTCCAAGGCTGTCTGAAAGGCATTTAAAGATTTTGGTCCAGAATGGTGTTAATTTGGTGCAGGCCCAAAACATGTGACCCAGTGAGGCTGGGACTTGATTGCAGCGTTCGCAGGTTGGATCTCGACTTGGGAACAATTTGGACAGTTTTATGTGAAACAGATGTGCTCGATATATAATTTTGTGTTGAACAATGGTATGCTTTGCGCATATGGAGCTTGTGTGAATTCTCTGCATTGCTACCTTCCACTCCTTTTCTGTACTCTTGGATCTTTGAAAGGGAGGGACTGTAAAATGGTTTTAGAACCATGTAGTACTTTATATGTGGTGTAATTGTGCACTACACACTCTGAGCAGCATGTTCTTTTATTTCTACCCTTCACGTTTAAAGTCTAACTTGTTCTGAACTTTTTTTACTGTACAAATGCAGACGTATCAACATAAACACTTGCAGTTTAATCCAGCTCAGTATCAAATCTCACTTTAAATGCTGCTTGATATTTATTTTCTATTATTATGATTGTAATTACAGTTGCTTCAAATTTGTAGGGACGTAGTGAAACATGATTTGAGGCTGCTGCCTAAGAGATCTAGAAGACTGGTTTAAATAAGTTAGTAGTCATTAACTGTGTGCAGTTGGCATGTGGTACCCTTTTCAGTTTCATGGTGTAGACATGCATCAGTGTTTAATATCAGGCACTGTGAATTTAAATAAGGACAGGCGTCACATATGCTTTCCTTCTGAGCTTTAAATGAAAAATAAAAGGGCTTCTTGTTCACTAGATTTTTACCCAGTTCACTAATCTATTTGGTTAAAGAGATTAGGCTGTGATTTGACTTTAATGTTTTCTTGTCCAAGGTAAAACCCTGCTTGCCTTTAGAATTGTTGGCTAGCACTTTTCACATTCCAGTTAGCCTTGCTTTTTGGCGTTTTTCTTTACCAATCTGACTACTAAACCACATTAATAATTTCACACTTTTTCAGCTGCGATATCAAATAACTGAACTTTTAGAAATCAAGAGATCTTTGTATCATTGATTCCATATTAAATTTACAGTGTTCAACTCCTGCACAGATTTCCTAGTTTAGACTCTGGCTTCAGTGTCTGGCCAGCTTCACCCCACTGGCTCTTGTGTCTAGCCCACCATTACAGAAACTGATATTTACAGAAACTCTGCAAATATAAATGAAAGGGTAGGTCTGTGTACATTGTGTGTGTTTCGTTACTGTGACTCATTAGTTATTAAGCATGACTTGATAACAGTTTATGTTAAACACGTTTGTACACAAAGCACAAAGCAAATACTGTATAAGGAAACGTATACATCTAATATAATACACTACTCGATGTTACAGTCAACATGAAACAAAAAGCAGTTTTCAGATTAAAACGGAGAAAGAAAACCTTTATAGTCTGCTTAGCCACTAAGCAAAGTGAAATCATTTAAATGACACCACAGACTAATTATTAGAAAACAAGATTTCATCATCAGGAAAACTAAGACAAGAAAAAAAATAGCACAGCTAAATAAAAATGCCACATGTTATATGTAACAGAATTATCTTCAGTTTAACAACTTTTGGAGTTGCACAAAAAAAACAGACTATAGCCTCAGTCCTTACAATGTATTTATCCTTGGAAATTAATATCTAAAGTGATATTTTGTGACTGGGTGTTTTTTAGGAAACAAAAAGTATATATGTTACTTCAGAGTCATACCAATAAACACCTGAAGATAAAGATTCCTTTCGCTTGTGACAGATGGCTGGGGCTCCTGCCCAGCCGGGACGCCTAGAGGATGGAAGGACCGGGAGAGGAACAATATCTCCCTCAGGACATGAGAGGGCAGCATCCCTGGTTTGCATCGGGACTACAAGATCGGAGCTTAGAAGCTCAACCCTGTTGGGGCCCGAGGCCGCTGCCAGGGGGTGCCCAGATGGTTACGGAGTCATGGACCTGCAGGAACAGGAACCAGGTACACCTGGGATGCTTCTGGGTACCAGGAAGTGCTGCACGAAGGATATCAGGGAGCACCTGGAGCACATCCGGGTGAACTGTAAAAGGGCCCACCTCACTCCATTCGAGGAGTCGGAGTCGGGAGGCAGAGAACAGAGCTTGCGGGAGAGGAGTGGAGGCGGCAAAGGAAAAGAGAGTAAAGACAAAGGAAAGAGGAGGAGAAGAAGAAAAGGACTGAGCAGTATTTGAGCATTGTTGGTGGTTTGTACACTGTGTGTGCTGTGAAGAAACTAAAAACAGTGTGTGCTTTTGGACGTGTGTGTCCTGGTGTCTGTCTATGCATCAACAAATGCCAGGTAAACAGAGCAAAGCATTAATAAAATGACCAAAAATCACCAACAGCTCAGTAACAGAATTAACAAAGAAAATGTTCCTGCCAGGATGGACAGTGATTTCCAGCTATCATACATATTGTGGGGTACAGCCCAGACACAGACAGGCAGACATGTTGTTTCACCACACACACGTTTATTTACAACTATTATATTCAGAGTAAAGTGCACAAACCCAGTGCCTCAGCACCAATCACCTCTTTAAGTCCTGGCCACACAACAATGCTTCTCACAATCTTCAAACTGCCTCCACTCCTCTCCTCCGAGCTCCGTCCTCTTCCACCCGACTCTCACCATCGAATGGAGGGAGTTGGCCCCTTTTATGCACCCCGGATGGGCTCCAGGTGCTTCCTGAGGAGCCTCCGCCGACACACCCCCGTCTGGCGGAAGCACCAGCTATGTAGCCGGAAGACCTCCAGGTGTCCCTGCTCCTCTTCCCCCCATCTCTTCCTGGTGTGGCTGAAGTGCTAAGGTCCAGGGCTCCCAAGGCATTGGGGTGCCCCCTGGCGGTGACCACGGGCCCCTACAGGGTTGGGCTTCCTAGCCCTCTACCCGTGGCCCGCAACACAACCAGGGTGGTCGCCTCCTCGTGGTCTGCAGGAGGCACAACCCCTCCTCCGGTCCTCCTGGGCGTCCCGGCTGGGTACCACCCCCAGCCGCGTGCCACAATATACACTCATAAGCCATGCTAGAAGCAACAATTAATTAAAGCAAAAAAACAATACAAACTTCTGACTTGCCAGTTGTGGTCAAACTGGCAGAACCTTGTTCAGTACAAGAAACGGTTACAAAAGAGAGCAAACCTGCCATCACTTTCACACATTCTACTAAATGGAAGTGCAATGTTTTTTATTGTAAATAAGAATGGACTCAAAGAATAATGTTGCTAAGGCCAACAAACATTAATTGAAAAGTGTGCCTTTATTAAATAAATAAAACCCAAATGAAGAAAAAAAAGGAGAAGAAACGTTAAATTAAACAGTAGAAAACTAAAGTCCTGCTGCCTGCTGTGGGCTGCACTATACTTGTAGGTTACCCTGTAAAAGGCAAAGTTTCTGGTTCACTTTCCCACCAGAGACACACAATAATCGCTCTTCTGTTTTACCTTCGATTCCTCGCTCTCTGTTTTAGCCACTTATCGAGTGATTTCCACCAGCTGTCCTCCCAACTCTACACTCGCCAGGCTAGAATCAAGGAGCAGCCTTTAAAATCTTTTGAGAGGGTTACACTTTCTAGGTTAGGAATACCCCTTGGAAGTCCTGGCTTCCCCAAATGTAAACTCATTTTAGTAGCCCCTTGGATCCCTCCACCTCTTTGTCTCGATTTGTATTTAAGAAGTCAGGTGCATCTGGTAGCTCCAAGGTGGCCTGTCCTCCTTAACACACCATAGGCATCCAGTCCATTGAAATGCCTCTTATTCATGTAGCATTCGGCTACTGGCATTTTTTTTTGGCCTGCAAAATTTGATCAATGACTTAGAGCGCCCTGCATTGGTGACATGTAATTATGCAGTGCCATTAAAATGTGTTTTTTTTTTCAAAAAAATGTAGAGCTATAAAAAAAAACATGTATAAC